>NW_005842387.1:1216805-1219634 GCF_000455745.1 Alligator sinensis
CACAATAGTGCTGCCTAGGGCTTCCAATGGCAGGCTTAATTGCCTGTACACTAATGTCAGAAGGATGGGAAACAAGGAGGAACTGCCCCTCCTGCTAACCAACCTCATAGAGACTATGAAGACTTGGTGGGACTCCATCTATTACTGAACCACAGGCATAGGGGGTTACACCTTGTATAGGAAGGATCATGTTGGAAAGAAGGGCGGAGGAGTCGCTCTCTATGTGAAGGAACATTACACCTCCCTAGAATTCATAGATTTCATAGACATTAGGGTTGGAAGGGACCTTGGAAGATCATCGAGTCCAGCCCCCCGCCCAAAGGGCAGGAAGTCAGCTGGGGTCATAGGATCCCAGCAAGATAAGCATCCAGTTTCATCTTGAAGGTGTTCAATGAAGGCGCTTGAACCACCTCCGGTGGCAGGCTGTTCCAGACCTTGGGGGCTCGGACAGTAAAGAAGTTCTTCCTTATGTCCAGCCTGAAACGGTCTTGAAGTAGTTTGTGACCATTCGACCTCGTCATCCCTTGGGGCGCTCTGGTGAACAAACGTTCCCCCAGATGCTGGTGGTCACCCCTGATAAACTTGTAGGTGGCCATCAGATCACCCCTGAGCCTGCGCTTTTTCAGGCTAAAGAGCCCCAGGGCTCTCAGCCTGTCATCGTAGGGTCTGCTTCCCTGACCTCTGATCATGCGCGTGGCTCTTCTCTGGACTCTCTCAAGCTTCTCCACATCCTTTTTGAATTGTGGAGCCCAAAACTGGACACAGTACTCCAGCTGCGGCCTCACTAAGGCCGAGTACAGGGGGAGAATGACGTCCCGGGATTTGCTTGAGAAGCATCTATGGATGCAAGCCAGCGTTTTGGTCGCTTTACTAGCCGCCGCATCGCATTGCAGGCTCATGTTCATCTTGTGGTCAATGATGACCCCCAAGTCTCTTTCTTCCATAGTGCTAGCCAACATAGCACTGCCGAGCCTATAAGGATGCTGCGGGTTTTTTTTCCCAAGGTGGAGAACCTTGCATTTATCGGCGTTGAACACCATCAGATTCTCGTCCGCCCACTTGCTGAGCCTGTCCAGGTCAGCCTGGATAACCTGCCTGTCTTCTGGTGTGGATGCTTTGCCCCAAAGTTTGGTGTCATCGGCGAACTTGGCCAGTTCTGATCGCTTCTGACTCCAGTGTCCACATCATTAATGAAGATGTTGAACAGTATGGGTCCAAGGACAGAGCCTTGGGGGACCCCACTGGTCACAGGACACCACGATGAGTGACTTCCATCGATTACTACCCTCTGGGTCCGACCCCGGAGCCAATTTTCCAGCCAGTGGATCGTGGAGGACCCAAGGCGACAATTGGCCAGTTTCTCCAAGAGGCGATCATGGGACACCAGATCGAAGGCTTTTTTGAAGTCAAGATATATGACATCAATCTCTTCTCCCTTGTCCAGGTGATAGGTCACCTGGTCGTAGAAGGAAATGAGATTGGTCAAGCAAGACCTACCCGCAACAAACCCGTGCTGGCTATCCCTTAAGATGTTGGCGTCGGCCAGTCCATTAAGGATGGCCTCTTTAATAAACTTTTCTAAGATCTTCCCCGGGATAGAAGTCAGGCTGATGGGCCTATAGTTAGCCGGATCCACTTTCCTCCCTTTCTTGAAGATAGGCACCACATTGGCCTTCTTCCAGTCTTCGGGCACTACACCAGAGCGCCAAGAGTTTTCAAAGATCCGTGCTAGAGGCTGGGCTATGATGATTGCGAGCTCCTTGAGTACCCTGGGGTGAAGATTGTCAGGGCCAGCTGACTTGAAGGTATCCAGCTTCTCAAGATGTTCCTTCAGAAAGTCAGCATTAAGGGAGGGCAGGGGATCACCCTCACCCGGACTTCCCGGCCCTGTAGCGGGCATGGGCGTCCCATGGGACTGATGAAAGACTGACGCAAAGTACCTATTTAATAGGTTGGCTTTTTCCTGGGCGTCAGTTGTCAGTTGCCCCATCTGGCTCAGCAGGGGTCCAATGTTGCCTCTGCTTTTCCTCCGGCTCCCCACATATCTGAAAAAGGACTTCTTATTGTCCTTGATGCTCAAAGCTAGCTGGAGTTCAGTTGCAGCCTTGGCTTTCCTGGTCTGCTCCCTACAGGACCGGACCAGTGCAGAATAATCCTCCTTGGAGGTGACTCCCATCCTCCACCCTTTGTAGGCCTTTCTTTTTAGCCTCAGGAGGTCTGCTAGGTCCCTGGAGAGCCAGGGGGGCTGCTGTGCCCTCTTGCTGCCTTTCCTCCGAGATGGAATAGACTTAGTTTGTGCATTGAGGATCGCTCCCTTGAGGAGCAACCACTCCTCTTGAACTCCCCTCTCCCTGTGGTCACGGTCCCTTAGGGCCTCACTGACAAGCCTCCTGAGCTTGTCAAAGTCGGCTTTCCTGAAGTCAAGGACTTGCGTGTTGCTGACCGACTTGCCAGTTTTTCGGCGGATGGTGAAGGTGATCAGCTCGTGGTCACTGTCACCCAGCTTCCCATCGATCACTAGGTCGCTGACTAGGTCATCCCCAGTAGCCAGTACCAGGTTGAGCAGCGCTTTGCCTCTCGTTGGCCCATAGACTTTTTGAGTCAGGTAGAGGTCATCCACGCACGAGAGGAAGCTCTGCGACCGCTCAGATTTTGCTGAGCGATCCTCCCATGAGATGTCTGGGTAATTGAAGTCAACCATGACAACCATGGTCCTGGAGCAAGCTGCCTCAGCCAGTTCCTGGGCAAACTCCTGGTCAAGCTCAGGACTTTGGGTGGGAGGTCTGTAATAGACTCCCACCATTGTGTCCCCTGTGCCATGTTCCCCAC
>NW_005842387.1:1219650-1240956 GCF_000455745.1 Alligator sinensis
GGACGTGTAGCTTTCCTTAACATAGAGAGCTACACCCCCACCCCTTTTCTCTACACGATCCCTCCTGTACAGGGTATAGCCATCTAACTTCTATTGTGTTACAAATTTGAGCCAATTTCCAATCACTTTAGGATTACCATATTTCCAGGATCAAAAAAGAGGACTGGACGGGGGGGGCGGGGGGGAGGGAGCAGAAGGATGGAGAGGTATATGATTGTGGTAGGGGGGCAGTGATATGCCTGTGCTCTGCCTCTGCCCCTCACTCCTAAGCTCCTGCCCCCCTAGCCCTGCTGATGCCTCTCCCTCTCAACTTGCAGCCCTCTGCCCTCCAGCACTGCCAGTGCCCCTCATTCCCAACCCACAGCTGCCTGCCCCCTAGCCCTGCTGCCCATGCAGCTCCTCTGCACATGTGTGCACATGCGCACGCATGCACACACACACACACTTACCGGGACCCATGCACAGATCATGTGACCCCCAACAGCCAATCACCTTGCCCACTGTGCCCAGCCCCAAGTATCCAAGCTGCTCATGACCAGGAAAAGCAGAGGCAAAGCAAAAACCCAGACATTTGCTTGCATTTAAAAAACCCGCCCGGACGTGAGGATAGGGGGCCAAAGAAGAGGACATGTCTGGGAAAAACCAGACATATGGTAACCCTATGTACCAGTTTATGTGTAACTTCTGTCCCTAGCCTCAGAGAGCATACAACAGTGGGAGATCAGGGAAAAAAGCCCAATACGAGCAACACCTCTGTCTACAAAATAAATGCAATAGTCACAGAAGAACCAACCCTTGCTTATTTGTACCTCCTATACCTCCTGCCTTCAGGGACAGAGACAGCTCCCACAAAGGGTTTCGCTAGTCACAGAGAATATGGACTCCTTGAGGAGACCCCCCTAAGTCCTCCCCCATTCTCTTCCACAGCACAGCAACATTCTTCTGGGTCAGGTCTCACTGCAGCTGAGGAAGAGCTAACACAAAGGCCCCAAGACATGATAAGAAATTAAGTGTTTAAGGCTGACAAGAACTGGAACAAAAAGGGTGTCAGAATGATAGGGTTATTAAGAGGTTAATCCATAGTTCCGTTTGTGCCCCACCTTTGCCTGAATTATCTCTTTGCTCCTGCATTTTATAAATACGGTATGTAATTAACTGTTATCAGGTTAAGCAGTGTGATGAAGTGTGAACTTATCATTCAAGTGTTTCCCTTATTTACAAAGTCCTTGCCAGTCTCTAAAATGGCAGCATGGGATGGTCTGCTTACTTGATTAGATTAAGAAGGTTTAGTGAACCAAATTTTGTTAGCAGAGAGCATACTCTAGTGAGAAGTGAGAAGCAGCTGTGAATCTATTTAATTCCTCAAATGCCACCTCAACGCATACAATGCAAGAACTGCCTGTAAACAAGAGGCACACATCTATGAAAACCCCCCAAACTACAACAAAGCGATATTAATTTGAGACAACCTGAACAGAATTTAGAAACTTCAAGACATGGTTCCCACAGCCACTATAACTCAGCCCCTTGTGCATAAGTAGTATTTTTATTCCTGTATGTAGTTTTAACTTTAATGCATTGAGATATATATGAGCAATGTGGCCTATTCACAGATGTGGAAATCATAACTGCTGACTTTTATATGCTTAACACTTTTTACTTTTACTGCACTTGGGTTCCATGTTTAAAAAGACCCAGTGCACTGACTGTGCTGGGTATTTTCATGGGGGCCTGTGGGGAGGGATCTTCCTTTATCAGAGGCCACAACTTCTTCTGTGCTTCCCTGTGCCCTCACTCCATAAGGCTGGTCAGTGAATATGTGTAGGAGCTAATACACTGGCTTCCTCTGGTCCTCCAGTACATGCCCGAATTGTATGGCTTCACTGGCCCAGACCTATGAACACATATGTGAATCACCACTCCAAAGAAGGGCAGGGTTCACCCAAAAACAAGGGCAACAGAAACAGTCGTGCTTTGTTATTTGAACCTGTTAAACATCCAGGTGATATTTCCAAGTGGCTTAAAGGAGAAGTCTCTCAATTGGATAAACTGATCTACAAGAAACAACAAATTCTAACATTCTAACAAATCTTTTACATACTGAATCAATCAATCAATCAACTTTGCTCTAGCATATTTACATCAAGGAAATAATCACTGACAATAAAGACCTATTTAACTGGTTTGTTTAAAAGTTATTGCTTTTAAAAGCTATTTGCTGCTGATTCATTAATGAACTACACTAAAGTGAATGATTCAGCTCCTGCAGTGCATGGACGGTCCAAATTAAGCCTTTATATAGGCAAATTAATTTTAAAACAATGCATTAATGCAGGCAGTTAAGGTACAAAATCAAAAGCCTTAATAAGGTCCAGCTCCACAGTACTAGATTTAGATTGCTGAAATGACCCGTTCCACATTGAAAAGTTTTGTTATAATCCTTTCTTCTCTGGGTCCAGAGAAAAGGAGTGAGACTCCAATACATTTTACACTCAAGAATCCATATCCAGGATCCAGAGGACAATCCTTGGTTATGTGACAAACACAGTGGAAGAGAATCTTCTTGTTGCTTTCCACATAGAAAAAGTACAAGGCATTGTAGCTGTCCTAAGAATGCAAAATAGCTCTCTGTGTACTAAAAAAGAAGTCCTTTTAAACTTGTAAAAGTTATGGTGCATGCTAGTCCAACTCAAAATGAAATGTCTCAGGAGGAAAAGATCAGGGTTAAGGGTTCTGTATTGATTTTTCTCTCCACATTGGGATTAAAGTGATTTCAATTGTGACTGAGCCCTACAAACGTAATTATAATCTCCATTTTATTTTTAGACTGTGTACAAAGAAGTGCAATAATGGACAGCTGAACATTTTCTACTGTCCATTAAAAAAGAAACGTTTCCGATGAAATCTCTGTAAGTCCAAGGACCAGTGGAGTAATCTCTCACTAACAGAGCTTTCTTCAGATGCTCCGTGACGAGAGAAGAGGGAGAGCAGTTGGCTCTTCACATGAAAGAATTATGCTGAAGTGACATTAAGGTTGATACTCCAACTTTCCAAAGAAGTTCTGAGTTAAAATTAGTACCAAGTTTCTGAAAACACAGTCAGAGCAATCATCAAGTTACCCCTTTCAATATTATTTACAGAATGCTATATGGAAAATACTGCATTAATACCATGTTAAAGGAGACATGCTCCAAATTACAAAAATATCCAGAAAATACTAATTCTAACACTCATTTAGCATGGTTGCACTCCTGTGTGTTTTATAATATGTAATTTGTTTATAATATTTAGGCTAGGATTTTCAGAGGGTCCTAAGAAAGCCAGGCACTCATGTCTATAGAATATCAAAGTAAAGCATCTATTGAATATTGAAGTACAGTAAGTGCTTAAGTACTCTGATGGATTGAGGCCTAAAATTCCAGTTGTTAAACCAATTGTTAAGTGAATTCCAGGTGAATAATTACACTCTTCACTTTCTATTTTGCCCTGCATACTATTGAACAACTTTTGCATTCCATTCCAAAGGTGGCTGCATTATCATAATGGGCAAAGTGATCTCTGGACAAAATCTTCTTAAACACTATGCCACTTCTGTAATTTTGAAAATTATACTCCTTCTACAAATAATGTAAGGTATATCAACAGTATTAGCTATTTTGGGAATGCTGCACAAAAGGCACTATATGTCTTTTTCTTGTACTGGATTATAACTTCCTTGGGTAAATGTTAATTTTTTTAAATTTAATTTTCATTCTGTTTTGAATAGGATAATATTTCTTTTTTCTTCTTTGGGACTCATATTATTCTTTTAAAAGTACATTCTTTTTATATACATTGCTTCTCTGCTTTTCAATAAAAAGTGTTCCTTCTTTTTAAGAAGCAGCATCTGAAATGGAGTCAAAATTCATAATGAAAATGCCAAATCAGTCTCAACAAAAGAGGTGAAATGCTGTCAGATTACACAGTGTGCTGACACCTTGATCCAAGTAAAAAGTCATTCTCATGGATTTTCAACTGTGAAATCCCAATGAGATTGTTTTTGCTTGCCAGATTTTGTTGCGATCTATAGTAGATTGCACTGCAAAATACTTTCTTTGACTTAGAAAACAAAGACTATTTTTCTTCTTTAACTGAAGAAAAGCTTCTCTACTCAATATGTGAAGACCCCCCCACCGTCACTCTTAAACTGGGGATTTTTACACACAGTTGCTGCTGCTAGTTCTTCTCTTTTGCACCATGCATGGTTGCCAGTTTCCAAAGCTTGCTCTCAGACAACCTAACACAGAGTTGACATTCTCCTTGGTGAATTACATCTGAAGTGGAACAAAAATGGTAAGTAATTCACTTGCTATTAAAGTAGAACACCCTCCTCTTTTTACTTCCTATGGATGTTATGTAGCGGACGTGTTACCCGTGTTCTGCTATGTTTTTTCAGCTGTTACAAGAATATGGGATATCAATTACTTTGTGCACAGAGGATGCTGACTTGAGGAACAGCTCCAAGTTTACATTACTTCTCAGCTCTGTCGACTGCTCCAACATGTAAATGCCTATTGGACTCTTTTTGTAGGAGGAGGAGAGGGGGGCAGGGTGGGGCAGTTCTTACCTTCTTCTCCCCACTGCGCCCCCCCCCCGCTACATTAAATGGTGCATCAGACTAATATTTACTCAAATATCCCATGGGATTCTTACTGCTTAGCTTATTAACATATAAAAAGGGACAAAATATTAGCAATGCAAGACCTTTGCTAATACAGATGAAAATCAGGTGTAAGTATGAATGTTGGTAACACCTTCTTAGATACAGTTGCATTTTTCACCTTGCTACAAGAAGACTTTAAGTGCAATGATATACTCCTGGTATTTAAAAGGCTTAGTTAAGCTTTTAATATCCAGCTATGCGTGTCTATATAGTGCAAAGCTATCTAAAAGCCTTTCTAACAGCATGCAGACTATATAGACACGCACATGCATATATGCAGACATGCCCACCCATATATAAAGTTTTCGTTGGCGTGAGTTTGGAATGGCTGCATTACTTACTATCATTACGTGTGGTGAAGCCACAAATGAGTTATGCAGGTCCTCCCAATCGAGTGTAAAACATTTATACCATTGTAAACCAGTTTATATTCTGTGCACGTTTTACTGAAAAAATATTGTAGACATTTTTGTAAGGGCCTCCTTACATGGCAGAATTATTACCTGTATTTTTTTTAAACCTGAAACAATAAACAATTTTCTGGGGTAGGAATGAACACTGCATATAATAGGAAAGAAGGGATTTCAATTTCTCTAATGGTATAATAGGACATGGCATGTGTTTTGACCCCCATATTAGCCCTTGACCATGTCACTGTTCATAACAGTTACTAGTCTGAACATTACCAATCCATTAAGGACCTTGTACCACAATAACTTACAAATCCAGCTTTTACTTGATTTGATTCTTAGGGGAAAAGTAGACAGAAGGCTGTGGTAGATTGTCTTAGAAAAGCAAAATATGGGTTTTGAAAGGCCTGCCATGCTTCATTTAATGGGCAGAGTGCAAGTAAAAAGATCAGCTATATTAATCTTGTGTCTTAGATGGCTCTATACTTTGTCACGTTATTTTGATATTTACAACACATGGATAAAGAAATGAAGGAACTAATTCCACAATTGTCATAACTATGTTTAACATCCATTTTTTATTTACTGAATTCAGTGGGAGGATTTCCACTGATTCCAGTAGCCATTGGACTGAGCTCATACTGACTTCAACAGCCCTTGTGTGGAAGAACTGGGCCCTTGGAAAATACCATGCTAAGTTCAAATGGTAATGACAACAATATAAGAACAGAAGGAGAGAGATAGTTGAAAAATGTAATTTAGAACACAATTTTAGTGCATTTTGAGTAAGCAGAACTGTACAGAGGAATTAAATATGTGACCCACCCGTGAAAAGGATGTAGCCTAGCTCCCACTTGCCCAAGTGGTGCTGTAACAGCTGCTCTCTACCAGCTATTTGACAATGAACTCCTTTTAGTGACTTTCCATGGTTCCAAATTATGTACCTCTGTTAATCATTAATAAATACAGAAAACCCATCTCCCCATAAACTGGCCCTGACTTCATCAGGAATAGTAGTGACATTAATTTCATATAAAATCTGGCCTTTATGTTTCTCTATGGCTCAGATTTCCCTCGTGGCATTCCATTTTATTTTTCTTTCTAAGTGGGTGGTATCTTTTGTGCTCATGGCTATGCATATGGCATATTTATGAATTAATCCAGAACTATATTTCAGTCTCTGAGGTTTAGATGGCCTGTAATTTTCTTTAAAATGTCAAATTAAGACTGTCCCTATATTAGTTCTTACTTTTTCATCATAATCTCTTCTTTCCTGTTCCATAAAAATATATGCAGTAATTCAGTTGCTAAGACTGCTTTACATGGTTTGCAGAATCTTGCCACTAAGCCAGAATATCTCATTTCCACTTTTTCTTCTTCACCGGAATTAAACTGCCATATCTGTCCTGTAAGGACTGAATGAAGGAGACTAGATTATAGGTTGAAACAACATAAACCCAACTGCAGCCTTCTTGACTGGAGGCCAATGATACAATATTCGGGCAACTATTTGTATATTGGGGTCCAGGTGAATCTTGGTAGAATGGGTAAGAAATTCAGGGCTAATGCTGAAGAACACAAAGTACAAAGCTGGACCTACTATATACTGAGTGCATCCATATGTGCCCTCCGTGTCAATTTTGACAGCAGCAGCTGTGACTGCTGTGCCTGGAGCTTGGGGGGGGGGAACGGAGCCCCCCCCACTTTGCGGGCTCAACCCAGCTACCTCTGCTGGGGCCTTGGGGAGAGCCGGGCCTGGCCCATATGGCGGGGGGGGGGGCCCCCCCCCCCCCCAGCACCTTGCACAAGCATGTTGACAGCAGCAGCCATGGTTGCTGTGCCCAGAACTGGGGGGTGTGTGTGTGTGTGTGTGTGTGTGTGTGTGTGTGTGTGCGCGCGCAGTGGGGGATGTCAGCAGAGGTAGCTGGGCCAGGCCCATGGGGGAGGGGGCTCTGTTCTCTCCCTCCTCCCCACCCCAGTTCCACGTGCAGCAGCCATGGCTGCTGTGCAGGGGGCAGAGGGAAGCCCAGCCTGGCCCAGCTCCCCCCAAGACCCCAGCAGGGGTAGTTGGGGGGTGCCACACGGCAGGGGGTTCTGTCCCCCCTTCCTCCTCCCAGCCACTGCTGACTGTTGCCAGATGGGGAGGGTGCAGCTGGGGAGAGGGGTGGTCCAGCAACCTTCTGGGAAGCTGCTGGAGTGCCCCCACCTGCTGGCCAGTGCAGGCAGACTCAGCCCCCCTGCTCCCAACAGACAAATGCCTGTTGGGTTCAATGGTGCTCTAACTCATGGCGCTTTGTGTAAAGCGTCATAGTTGGAGCACCTTCCCAACAGGCTGCCTAAACTTCTGTATGCAGCCATTGTTTGACTCTTCTTTTTTCCTTTGTTGGCTACTTCAACAGGGGAATGGGGGATTAATGCCATTTTGTACTGTTGCTCAACCATACCTACAGTTTACTTATAGGAAAAATAAATTGAAAGCTTGGGTTGAGGTGTTATCTTTTAAATGAAGCTCCCTATAAAGAGTGCAATGTCCTTGTTTTAAGAACCCAAGGTATAGGTCAGCTTTAATTCATAGCACTTCTTAAGCAGGTATGGTTTTACTCTAAATATACAGATTTTCTCTTGTAAACCAGCCAGTTGAGCTTCCCAGTCTCCTGGGCAATTTCAACATTGATTTTGACAATTAGGAGAATACATTTGCATTTTGTAGCACATCTTATTCCCCTGGTTTCACTCAGCACGTCACTCTGTTGATGTTTTCTATGGGACATACTTTTTTTGCTTTTTAATTTGATCTCACTCTTTTTAATTTGCATTCACTTATCTTTTTTCCACAGATCCTTCATCTCAACCTAAACCATTTTCCACTGACGCTTATTTCTTTCATTAATGTTTTGTTCTTGCATCTGTTTTGTTCTTGTACTCATTGGAGGCCTTGCTAATACTGATTCCTTTTCTCCTAATGAGGCAATGTCTCCATAATTTCACTATGCTTAATATTATTAAGGCAAACACTTCTCTTTGGAAGCAATCTTTTTCTTGCTCTGTTTTTCTCAGTTGAATTTAGTGCCTTTATAGTCTGTGGTAAGTTCTTATGCCTCAATATATGCTAACCTCTCTATAAGATCCATGCTTTTTGTAAATGTGACACTTAAAGTATTTTTAGTTACCCAAACTAATATATGTTTGCAAACTAGGCCAGCTGTTCAATTTCAAAAGAAAAAAAAAGACTTTTAAAGCATTCCATATTGCATCCACTGACTCTTCTTGGTGAGCAGTTGAATGACTTATTAAAAAAATTGACAAAACCCACCCTGTCAGCCTCCTGCTACACCTTGAAAGTATTCTTCTGGGACGTCTGTTCTGTTTTGTTTTGTTTTTTTAAAGAAATTATCCCTGTTGCTGCAGATATTTTCTTTACTGAATTTTCTTTAGTTACTCCCATGGAAATTGCAGGGGTGGGCTGACAGCTAAACTCTATGATTTCATATCCTGACCTTTGACCTTCTCAACTTTTTAAGTAATTCTTTTCAGAAGTAAGACCTAACTTGGCTTAGATAGGAAGGAAGCATCTTGTTAATTTGAACTAGTGTTCTACTCCAATTTTTAAGGAACCTAAAATTACTTCTAAAAACAAAATCCCTGCCATTTCTAATTCTACTTTAAGACTTCTATGATCCCATTCACAGACTTCACTCCTTTCTTTTAGGCAAGAAGCTTACAGAAAGTCATGTCTGCTCAGATGCAGGCTTAGTCTATGAGATATGAATAAAGTGTGCAACTATCCATAAGCTGCTATTGGCTTTTCTGTGCCTGGTTTGAAGACATTCATTATTTAGGTTCATACAGATAATTACACACTTTGTATGATACCTATGTACATTGGAAGGGATTAGACTTTGACACAGTATGCAAAATAAGACTTAAGCCACTGGGTGTGATGCTAAGTAATGTTGATGTGATATGTAGAAACCAGAGCATCTCTAGATTTCAGCTGTATGTGGTTACTATGTATGGAATTTTATGAGAGAATATCTCACTTCTACTCAGGATTTACACTCCTGTTCTCCCACAAGCATAATAACTCTTGCGGCCTCTTTAGATTCTGGGCAGCTTTTGTAATAATCAGTTTTATTATCTTGAGGCAGCAAGCAAAGTAAAGTTAGCTACTAAGTTTTGAACTGACGCTAATCTTTTAATGAGCACATCAGCTCAGTTTCCAAGTTAGAGCTCTATCATGTAAGACTGATCTCTCTTTTTTTTTTCTTTGCTTGTATTTCATCTTGGCTGGTTTATTGCAACGCTTTTCTTGGAGGTCCTTGAAAAGGCCCAATATTTCCATTAAAACTGATTCAAAATCCATCTGCCAGGATTTTAAAACCAACTAAAACCATGCACATATTTCACTTATAATGAGATCATTGTATGGGACGATATCAGAAAGATTTAAAGATTTTTTTCAATAAGAAGGCTGCTGTCATGATAATAATCATGCCTAAAAATATCCCTACCTGAGTTATTGACATTGCTTTAGATTATTAAAGTTGAAAAAGAAAATTAAAAATCAAATGTGCCATTGTATACACTTTCTGTTTATTACTTATATTTCATTTGGCTTGAACAATGTGATTAAGCCGGTCACTTTCATTTTCATTCATAGAGAGTTCTGTTCATATTCAAGTTCTGAAGTCATAAAGTAGCACAATGGTTGTCAACTTTTTTCATTTGCAGACCCCTAAAAAATTTCAAATGGAGGTTTGGACCCCTTTGGAAATTTTGAATGGATGTACACACCCCTTTAAATTGTAAGTGTGGATATTCCCATACTTTTGATTGATCATAGCCATCTTTTGCAGGTCCCTTAGACAGTCTGCAGACCCTCAGGAGTCCATGGACTTCAGGTTGAAAAACACTGAAATAGCACAATCTTCTTGTATTTGGGATTGAAATATGGAAGGCAAAATATTTACTTTAAAAAATCCTGTTTATATTCAACTTTAACATAAAATATCAACTGACAATAAGTTTTGAAACCCTTTTCTCTCAACTCATTCCTTTACATTTGAGGCAATTTTATTTACCAAGGTCTACACTCCGCACCTATATTAAATGGACACTATGGGCACATCAAATGAGCACGGTCATGTGGTATGTGGTGCTGCAAACGTGTTTGCAGCACCACATACCACACAGTCCAGTGTTCTTTGCACTGGAGGGGCATGCTGCCCAAGTGTGCGCTGCGCCAGATTATTTTTTCATGGGTTCTTTTTGATTCCTGGATATCCAGGGGTAAAAAAAACCCCAATGGAAATAAAACCCAGTGCAATGCGTGCTCGGCCAGTGCACGCTGCTGAAAAGCAGAGCTGGGATGCTCGGACCCACACTGCAGCTGCCGGCCAGGCTCCACGTGGCAGAATTGCCATGGCTGCAGCCCTGGGAGGCTGCCAGGACCCCAGGTCAGGCTGCTGCGGCCAGCCCAGTGCTGTCCTCAGCCTCCCGTACCCCGCTCAGGGCAACTTGCCATGTGCCAAAGCGAGCGTGGCACTGGCATTCTCCAGGGACAAGTAGTGGTGGTGCACCTTGCACTACCGCTACTTATCCCTGGGGAACCAAATGTCCATGAACGTCTGGACACACCCTATGCATTTAATTCATTGTAGTTTATAGCACTTTGCTGCAACCTATGTTCTGCTGGTAAAATTATTTAACTTTTCATGTCTTTTGAGGACAATAGATGGCAAAGTGCTGTAGCTAGCATGAACCACTTGTTGAGGATTTTTTAAAAATAAATGTAGTTTGTAAGTTTGAGATTTAAAAAAGCCAGGGAATAAGCATTACCATGATAAATTCACTACCCTGTAAATCTAAGAGCAGATATTATGTATGATTTCTCTATTTTGTTCTTACAGAAGGCACAGTATTTCTGTACTGTAAACCCATCATTTGATTCAGAAAAAAAAAAAAAGGTAACAGATACGATGCCAGACAGAATGGAGATCAGGTAAGTGTCTATATTAGGAAGAATTTGTGAGACCACCATGTAGAGCACAATGAAAACAAGCTCCTTGATTGAGAAACAATAGTTGACAGTATGTGCCAAGAAGGGGACAGAAAGAAGAAGTGTGCAGAATTAGAATGGCACACTGAGCAAAACATTTCAGCACTGTCAAGAAATGCAACACAACAATCATTGCTACAGTAATAAGCAGTAGTAGGCAAATGGGAGAGTGACAATAAAACGGGAAAACATTGAGAGCAGCCAGAGAAGTTCCAGGTCCAGGCTACTCATGAGTTATTTTAGAGCTTTTGATACTTTTACCTTTATTTCTCTTATTTACTGTAGCCGTACCAACAACATATATCCCAACACCTGATAACAGTGCCCCCCTTGCTGTTTACAGTGGACAGATGAGACAATCCCTACAGGTAAGAATGGCTGAACACTGATTTGACATCAGTAACAGAAACACACGTAAGCCTGTGGCAGAATGCTTCAACCTCCCCGGACATCCCATGGCTGTCCTCAGAGAAGCTGTTCTTAGGCAACAAAAGTTTCAAAAGGAACGTCAATGGGAAATAGTGGGACAAGAAATCATCCACAGGTTGGGCTCTGTTAAATATGGTCTAAACTGAGACTCCTGATTCTTATCCCATTACCTAGATTAATTTAGATATGCCCCATGTTCCTTAATGGGTTAACTTCTTTGTTTTTCTCTCTCCTACCCACCTTGCCTCTTTCAGCAGTGCCCCCTTCTTCTTCCTCCCCCACCCTCCCTACCCTTTGTATTGTAATAATCATAGCTTTCTATTTAGTAGCTCTGCTTCCTGCAGTCCCTTCACAGCATCTGATGAAGTAAACCTTCTGCTTACAAAAGCTTATGCTGTACATCTCTGATTTAGTTAAGTCTATAAAGGGCAAATCTACCCTGCCTTCCCAGTTGAGGGTGACAGACTTCACCTCCTCAAACTCTTTTTCTAGAATAATTTGGCATATGCACCCAGCTGGTTGGCCTAGTTGTGCCACTATTAGGTCCTGTGCACACTATAGAATTTAGCCAGACTGTAAACAGGCTAGGGACAACCGTGTTATAATTGGTCCCGTGGCAAGTTTTTTTCTTTTTTGGTAGCAAAGGGCATCCCATAAAAGCAAGGTGGAGTCAGGGATATCACTTCAGACAGGCAGAAGACACAACAGGTACAGGAACTTGGGACTGGATTTTCAATTTGAGGAAACTGATGGAAAGTAGGAGGCAATTTAATCTCCCAGTGTTCCTGAGCTTCATTGATTTTTCAAGATCTGTCATACATGGATGAGGAAAGCAAGATTTGAGGAAGGTTACCCAGTTTAGAAATGTGTTACCACAATCTCTGCAGCAATCATCAGTTTACAGTACAGAGACTTATGAAGGACATGAATGGATATCAAAACACATTAGTATTATATCACTAAGATCAAGATAGGATAGAGCTGTCAGTGATGAAGGTAAGGAAGGGAGAAGGGAGGGACACATAGATTAACCATTATTTATTTAAGATTAGAAGTTGCCTGTATCTCTGCAGAATCTTGCAGGAAAAATTAATTGCGGTTTTGAATCCAAGGCTGCTTCAAACTTAAGATGAACATTTAAAATCCTAAGGTGACTGTAACATCAAATACTGACAGATGAACTTTGTAGAAAAACATAAGATATATTCAGTAATGCCATCTTCCTAATAGAACGCGCAAAGGTTAATTCGCAAGACACGTCAGGACCACAATTAATAAATTATTTCATTACTGATAAAGGTTTAGCAAGACCACCACATTAAAAAAAATAGAACGCATGGGACTTTCCAGTGATTGCTAGAAAAGTTGCTGCAGAGCCAGAGATCAGTACTGGCATTACTTGAAATATTTGTAGGATATCACTGCTATCCTTTCTGAACCAGGTAAAAAGATTACTCAGTTAAGCAAATGGAAATCCAAAGGTTGCATATAGCGTAGAACCTAACTGAAAAAAAGATGAAAAATGGGAGAGAGAGGCAAACAATAATACTATAGGACATACTGACTCATGTTAGTCACAGACTAAGGACAGCAGTGAACAATTTGAACAGACACAGTAAATCAAACACAAAATGCACTGCATGAACTGGGCAATATTGCATCCAACATTGCAGCCATTTTTAATTAGTGGGGGACATTCAGCTGAAACATGGATGGGCTTCATAAAGGAAATGTAAACATCACTTGAATTGAATAGCTGTTTTGTAAAACACCATGGATTGATGTAATTCTCTTAATTTAAATCAGCAACTAAAAACTTTGGTTTATCTAATAACTAACTTTGGTTTAACTAAACTGATTTTACTCTTTATATTTAGATGTGAATACTCTAGTTCTTTTTGTAAAAGAAGTTGGATTCACATTGGTAACCATTCCATTCTTATTTACAACTAAATGGAGTAATTTCACCAAATTTGGTACTTCTTTTTGCTAACCAGGAAATACAATTTATTCACATTTAAGCAGTATCAATTGATCAGTTTCAGTCTTAGTTTTTACATTTTTATGATGTCAGATAACAGTCAATGACAAATCTTATTTACCATAAAAGATAATTAATTTTTTGTTTGTGATTTGTGTCAACCTCCTTTTGGATGAGAACTGGAATTCATTTAAAATGCAAAAAACCCTAGCATTTTAAATTTTTTATTTGTTGAATAAAATTACATGTGCTGGATGCATAAGGGAAAACGTTCATCAGCATATATTAAACAAAAGAACTACTGTAGTTAGTGAACTGAACTGGTCATCATGTTCTTTATGATTTTAGAACTAGTAGATCTCATCTAATCCACCTAGTTTTTATTCATACACTGAAAGATAAAAACAAGCTTTCCTGCTTTATCAACTCTTTACTGGTTTCTCAAGTTTGAATGAGCTAGTCATTGAACGGAACTTCTCAGAATAAAATGAAATTAAGAAAATATTCTCTCTGCATCTGCAGATGAAGTTGCAGCTGTCAAAAGCTGGTTCAACAAACTCAGGCTGCAGGTGCTTATCCAGTTGCTTCTCCCAGTTCAGTGGTTTGACTTCCCTTAACATTTTGAAAGCAAATAGGCATACTTGAATATTATTTTAATAGATGTAGTAATAGATGTAAGTATAGGTTTGTGTAATATAGATTGACATATTTTTCAATTTAATTTGAAAGGGCTTATTTTTAAAAAGAATAATTAAATAAAATCTTATTTTTTTATTAAAAATAATAGACTTGTATCCACCCTGCTACAGCAGAGTGGGAGGCAATTCCAGAAACAGAAGGCAGCAGGTAAGACAGTACAAAGAATGAGAGTTGTAGGTGAAGTGGGACTCAGTAATGGTGCAAAGGGGAAAAAGGTTGGTGCAATAAAATAAGAACAGAGTTATAGGCAGTAGTAGCATTGTGCAGTGTCTTAAAGTAAAGCCAACCAGCTTGTGAGGAACCCATTCTTTTTCTGTGAAGGCCCACACCCCAGTATGGCAACAACTATTGTAAGAAATCTTCTTTTGACAAGAATGGTAGGGTGTGGACAGATATAACATTTACATCATTTTAAGTGCTGCTTAAACCGTGAGCATCTGGACATAGCAACCAATTTAAAATAGTTTAAATCTCCTTGAATGTTTCAAAAGTATACCAGGATACTAGGGTTGTGCAAAATTTCATTGGCCGTTTCGTTTCGACACTGTTTCAACCAATTTCAAGGTTGAAACAGCAAAATGAAAATGAAACAAAGGCTGTCGAAATAGCCTTGAAACAAAATGAGGCTCGTCGAAACGTTTCAAAAGTCAAAACGTTTCGACCGTAGGCTGGGCTGCCTTCCCATCCCCAGTGTGAGATCCGGTAGGGCGTGGCGAGGCAGCACAGCTGGGCTGCTTTCCGGTCCCCCGCACTAGGTCAATCTAGCTAGGTTGATCCAGCCCAGCTGGGCTGCCTTCCACCCCTGACACGATCTAGCGCGGGGAACTGGGAAACAGCCCAGCAGGGCTGCCTCCTGTCACCAGGTGTGATCTAGCTAGGCTGACTCCTCATCCCCAGCAAAACGTCAAAACAGCATTGAAACAACCTTTCTGTTTTCATGGAATGGAACAGAACAGGTGTTTTGACTTGAAATGAAATTCAATATGAAACACTGTTCCGTCAAAACTCAAGGCAAAACAGAATGGTGCTGTTTTGCAAAGCCCTACTGGATACTCCAGTATTATTTTGAAATGATCTTCCTTGACCTGGTTCAGTATTATGTGCGGACAGCCAGCTTTCCATGACTAGTATTTGGTCAGTCCTTCAGGCATCCCACACTGCACTGCTCCTAACTCCTCATGCTAGCTCCTGCACAGCAACTGGCTACTCTGGTATGCAGCCAAAATTCTAGTGCCCCAACCTACATTGCCTGCACTTGACCCAGTCTGTGCTGTCCCAGGCTGATTTGGGTTGGGAAATGGGTGGTTGGGTACACAGGGGTAGTACTCCTGCTTCTGGGTTCCTGGAGTGCTGGGTGCTCTGGCAGTCTGCCTAATGTCTCTGCTGTTTTTAAACAGCACTTTTTCCCAAGGATGCTTGTCAATTTAATTCCATTAGTGGTACCTGACTAGGCTTCAGGGCATCCCAGGCTGATTTAGGCTGGGGTGGGAGCATGCATAGGGGGAGTATCTCTGCTTCTGCATTCCTGGGGGGCTGCCCAAGATCTCTGCAGCTTTTGAGCAGCACTTTTCCCCAGTCAATTTCATTCCATTCCTGGCAATTGGCACGGAGTCCTTGGGCAACCCTCCAGAGCACCCAGCCACCTGGAAACCCAGAAACAGGGGTAACTTCTTCTGCCCACCCTGGCTCCCCACCCCAAGTCAGCCTGAGATGTCCCAAAGCCTGGTCACTTGCCATGAATATAATGAAATTGGTGAGCAGCCTGGAGGAAATAGTTGTTTAAAAGAGGTGGAGACTGTGCGGTTCAAAAAAATCAGCTCCCTGGAAAGCTTAAAGTAGGAGTCCAGTCATCCTCCCACATGGTGACCCCTACGGAAAGCCTTCACCTTGGGCAACCCCTTGTGAAGGGAAAAGCAGGGGTACAGGTAGCCCCTCACATCTAACACTGTCCCTTAACTCCCAAATCAGCCTGTGATGTAATGAACCCTCATACACTGCCAGTAACTGAAACAATTTGATGGTTGGCTTGAAGCAATGTGCTCTTTAAAAGCCACAGAAGATCTGACAGCTCCAGACCCTCCAGTTCTAAGGAACCCAGAAGCAGCGATCTAGGCAAGCCCTCCCTATAACGCATGGGACCTTCCCAAGTCAGGATACCACCATTCAGACTTTGGGAAGGTACTCTTTATTGAACTCAGTCTTAGTGGAAAAGGGGAACAAAATATTGCATTTGTGGGGAATGGAGGTAATCCTTGGCATCCAGCCAAGCGGGGTCTTTCTATTCTACTAAGAGAATACTGGCAAAACTGGGGTACTCACCACTAGGGCTAGGGGACAGAAGTTACACATAAACTGGTTTATGTAATCAGAATTTGGTTTAAACCTATAACAGAATAGAAGCTCAGGTGCACATAAATCAGTTTCAAAATGGCTGAAACTGGTTTAAGATAAACCTGGTTGAATGTAGTATCAGATTTAACTGATTTGGGTCAAACCGGTTTATGAAACTTCTGTCCCAGACCTAGAAGGCATACTGAGCTGGGTATTCACTACTACCCCCTGGTGGTATTTTGGCAGCACTGCTATGCCTGAAAGATGATTTCTACTTGGAACACTGGCTTTCAGCCTGTGGTCCGTGGACCCCTGGGTGTCTGTAGATTATGTCTAAGGGGTCTGTGAAAGATGATTATGATCAATCAAAATATGTGAATACCCACACTTACAATTCAAAGGGGTCTTGTACATCCATTCAAAATGTTTAGTGGTCTGTAAATTAAAAAAAGGTTGAAAACCACTGACTTAAAACCTTACCAGTTTATGCATGGACATCTTGAAACTGGGAACTTGTGAACTGGTTCCCGGTCAGTGACATCAGTGGAATGGTTCAAGTGTTATATCTATCTGTACCCATAGGAAACAGCCTTTGCCCACCTGATAGTCAAAGCTACCACAGGTATCTAGTAGGGTTGCAGTGCTGCTGTAGCCACAGTGGTCTGGGAAATATGTGAAAAACAAGTTATTTTCAGTGATCAATTTTGTTAAACCAACTGTATAGTTGGGAGAGATGTCAGAGAAGCATTCTGACATAAAGTACCCTTTCCTCAAGTATGGGGAAGGAACAGATAGAGTGTAAGCTAAATATCAGATAGAACAATGGCTTGTGTTTCACTCCATATGTAAAAGAAAACAGACATTTAAAGGGGAGAAGGAGGCCTGTAAACTAGAAACAAAGAGAAGCTACCATAAGTAGCTTCAAAGAAAAATAAGTGAATAGATAACCTTAATTATGTAAAAGAACAAGACTATTTAGAAGGGAGAAGGGTCACTGTTACCAGTGGAGAGCACTGAGAGATTAGAAGAGACATGAAGAGTCATGAAACCACGCAAATTGTCTTGCAGGATAGTTTCTAGTATCATGCATCAGTGCTGTCTTCATGCCTTATTGTGAGAAATTTAGGAAACTCAATCTATTTAATTGAGGGCAATTAAAAAGTGACTTGATCCCACTCTAAGTACCTACAAGTGCCAATACAGAATCTGATAGTAGGTGGCTCTTTAATCTAACAGGAAGAGGCATAATAAGATTAATGGCTGGAATCTGTACCTGGGTAAATATAGACTAGAAATAGGGCATTTTTGTAAATAATAATAAGATGCCGGTAATTAAAATTTTACCAAAGACTGTGGGATAATCTCTGATTACTGCATGTCTTGGTATAACAAACAATGCTAGAAATCATACAGACCATGAGCTCAAAGCAGAAATTACTGGGTGAAGATCTAGAGAGATCAGAATACGCAATTATAATGGTCACTTTCTGCTCTTAAAGATAGGTATCTTGATGTACATTTCTTAGGTACTGACAGGAAATTTAAGTTGCATATCTGCTCTGAATATATACCTCTTGTATTGCAATGTTATGTGCTGCCATTTCACTATGATGACAGTTCTTTAATTAATACACTTATAGATTTCCCATCATAGAGTGCATTTTATATTTATCATAACATAAAAGATCTTGTAAACGCAAACTGCCAGTTTGTTCAGCCTTCTTTTTCCTGGCCAAAGAAACTGTCTATACTTTTTTAATTTTTTTTTTTCAGTCTTTGCAGTTAATTCCTAAAGTTCTTAACTGCAAATGTTTGTTCCTAAATAATCAGAAGAATCCAGAGGAGCTGATTCTTTTTTGTTTTTTTGAATTAGCGTGTCTTACCGGGAAGGTGGCTCAGTTTTGTGATAGATCATATGATTGCCAATCATGAGGCCTCTCTTAGCGTCTGACAGGTTGAGAGCTTCATTCTGTACATAAGGCTCAAGGAATAACTACATGCTTTCAGGACACAAGATTTTGCTAACTTGGGCTGCCACTGGCAAAATTATAGCTTACATTAAAGTAGACTGCAGTAAAACGAAAGTGCAAGGAAAAACGCTGAGAGGGAAAAAAAAGACCAACTTAAGCTTCATACCCGTCTCCTAGTTTCATCAGTAACAAGTAAATATTTCAAATAAAAGAGATAGGTTATTAGAAAAAAACAAAGAAACAAATATGTTCAGGGCTCCTCATACTATAGCCATTCTCCTATTTCCAAAATAGCACCCTGAGGAGCATAAGAATCATGCCATTTCCTTTCTAAGTGGGAGGATTTAACATTACTTAATAATACTACTCAGCACTACTTAGCCTTAGCCCTGGGGCATCACATAACTACTGAGTGCAAAGAAATGTATCTTTCTTGCAAAGCTCTATGTTCTGCCTTTGCCATTTTGCTTCCTTTTTGCAGATAAAATAGCATAGTGCAGCATGCAATGAAGACCTGCTACTATCCTACCAGAGTAACTCACCATCAACATAGTATATGACATTTCTGCTCATTAGATGTTTCCAAATACATCTCATAAACTGGTATTAGCTTGTAAAATACTTGACCATATAACTCAGATGGGTACTGATTAAGCTGGTCATGTATTAAACTGTCCTTTAAGGCTGCTGTCTACGTTTTAATGGGCAGAAGTGTTCCAACTCTTAATTAAACGTTTAACCTTAAACAGGAACAGACCCTGCTCCCATCAGAGTCAGCAGGGGTTCTTTCATTGATCTTAAGGAAAGCAGGACTGTACCCATCTATTTTAAATTCTCCCCTCCTTTTGTTGAAAATGCGAATGCACTGACAGAACTGCATTTGCTCTACTTCTGTAAAATGTAGATCATGAGCTAGTGGAAGCACACAGATGTACACCAACTGAGAATCTGGCCGAAAGGGTCTCAGTTTAGCTTCTCCGCACCCACAGTGAGGAAGGTGAAAATATAAGGCCATAGGGCAAAGTGCCATGGACGTTTAAATGCTAGGACTTTAAAATTTAATGAAAGATATGGCAGCAGAGCCTGGGAATGCTGCTGACAATCATGCCTGCCTTTTATGTGAGTGCACACCTGCAGGGCTGAATGGGTGCCCTGGGAATATATTGCACATTTTTTAAAATATTGTGACGGTAACCCTAGTTCCCTCTCACCCATTTGAGATGGATGCCAAGGCTTCCCTATTCACTCATTCCAGTCTCTCATGCTCTCCAACATGGCTCCTGCTGTTGCCAGGTAGCAGCAACAGTTTTATTGCATGCGCATCTAATTATTCCTGCTATTGTGCTGAATTTTTTTTCCATGAGAAATCAGCAACAGCCAAAGGATGCTGATGCTTTACTTCCTAGCTCAGAAATGTTCTTCCATTCTTGGGACTCTTGAAACTTTACTGGTGATGAAACTTTGAATTTCATCAAATACCATGAACTGCTTACAGATGCACTTGTATTAACATTTTGTTACGCAATGATTGCTGCAACTCCCTCTCCTCCCCTTTTCTAGTCCTAAACTGTTTGCATTCAATTTTGCCTTTTTGCATTTATTAGCCGTTAAAAAGTGAAGGTGAAAAGAATGTTGTTTGCTTCCTGTTGGGCCAGTCAGCTTGTATTTGTTTTAAACTTCCTGAAAATTATAAAGATACTTATTTTGTACTTTCTCACTAGGGTCAGCTCTGGGAATAAGCCTACTGTATTCCAGGTCAGTAGACACCAGAATATGGAGGACAGGCATTCTTTCATGTAGCATTGGGGTGGGCACCTACTCCCCAGCTTCCAGAGCACTCTTGTGTGGGGTCCCAGAGAGGTCTCTCTTTCTTGCCTTACTCTCAGTCTTTAGATCTTTAAAGGAGAATGGGAATAGCATGGACTAAAAATGCCAGCTATACTGTATGAATATGACAGCTATGAGTTTTGTAGAATGCCCTTTGGCATAAATGGTGCAGCGGCAACTTTTCAAAGGCTGATGGACTGGTTACTGGCCCCACATCATGAATATGCTGCTGCTTATATTGATGATATAGTCATACATACCAAGACCTGGGGGCAACATCTAGCAGCAGTCCAAGCGGTTTTACAGGAGTTAAAGCAATCAGGATTGAGGGTAAACCTGAAGAAATGCACATTAGGATAGTGCGAGACAGATTATTTGGGTTTTCGCATGGGGCAAGGACAAATCAAACCCTTAGAAGATAAGGTGGAGGTGATTAAAAGTTATCAGGTCCCTCGAACCAAAAGACAAATGAGAGGTTTTCTTGGCTTAGCCGGGGATTATTGATGATTCATACTGAGATTTGCGGAATTAGCAATCCTGTTTACCAACATGATCAAGGGGAAGGGGAATGCAGCTACCCCAACTGCAGCTACCGCCCCTGCTCTCCCCAAGACAAAAAGTAAGGTGTTTGTTGTGGGAGACTCTCTCCTGAGGGGGACTGAGGGGCCAATCTGCCACCCCGACCCCTTAGCCCGGCAAGTCTGCTGCTTCCCAGGGGCCCGCATCCGGGACATTATGGAGAGGATCCCAAAGCTCCTTAAACCCACAGACCACTATCCCATGCTCCTTATTCATGTGGGCACCAATGACACTGCTCAGAGCACTCCCAGCCAGGTCATGAGGCGCTACAGGGATTTGGGAGCGGGGCTTAAGGGTCTGGGGGCACAGGTGGTGTTCTC
>NW_005842387.1:1243458-1270877 GCF_000455745.1 Alligator sinensis
CTGGCTTGCATCCATAGATGCTTCTCAAGCAAATCCCGGGACGTCATTCTCCCCCTGTACTCGGCCTTAGTGAGGCTGCAGCTGGAGCACTGTGTCCAGTTTTGGGCTCCACAATTCAAAAAGGATGTGGAGAAGCTTGAGAGAGTCCAGAGAAGAGCCATGCACATGATCAGAGGTCAAGGAAACAGACCCTACGATGACAGGCTGAGAGCCCTGGGGCTCTTTAGCCTGAAAAAGCGCAGGCTCAGGGGTGATCTGATGGCCACCTACAAGTTTATCAGGGGTGACCACCAGCATCTGGGGGAACGTTTGTTCACCAGAGCGCCCCAAGGGATGACGAGGTCGAATGGTCACAAACTACTTCAAGATCGTTTCAGGCTGGACATAAGGAAGAATTTCTTTACTGTCCGAGCCCCCAAGGTCTGGAACAGCCTGCCACCGGAGGTGGTTCAAGCGCCTTCATTGAACACCTTCAAGATGAAACTGGATGCTTATCTTGCTGGGATCCTATGACCCCAGCTGACTTCCTGCCCTTTGGGCAGGGGGCTGGACTCGATGATCTTCCGAGGTCCCTTCCAGCCCTAATGTCTATGAAATGTTGAGAGCTCCATATGGTGGACAGAGTTGCAGCAGCAGGCCTTTGAGGCAGTCAAGCAGGCTTTATGTAAGGATGTTATACTACACACCCCAGATTTTGCACTGCCCTTTATCCTTCAGGTAGACGCATCAGGACAGGCGCTAGGGGCTGTGCTCTCCCAGAGGATTGAGGGGATGGAAAGACCGATAGCCTACACCAGCAGGAGATTAAACGATCATGAAAGAAGGTACGCTGCAGTAGAAAGAGAGTGTCTAGCTGTGAAATGGCGTGTGGAGTACTTTCGGTACTACCTGTTGGGGTGGGAATTCACAGTTATAACAGATCACGCACCACCAAAATGGCTGAAATCCTCCAAGACAGACAATGCCCATATAACAAGGTGGGCCTTGTCTTTGCAGCCATTTCAGTTTACTGTTGAATATCAACCAGGTAAAGACAATGTTGTGGCTGATTTCCTTTCTTGTTGCCACTCAAGCAAGTCTCTTGAAACACAGTACGCATCAAGAGAGCAGGTGATGGTCACGAAGAAAACCTCCCGTATGAACAAAGAAGAGCGCCTGACAGCATCTTAAGGTGGGGGGGGGGATATGTGAAGGAGTGAGACAGAACGTACAGCATGGAGGGCCGGCAGGGCTGCAGCTGGAAAGGAAGGAAAATACCCACCCAATTTCTGGAGCAGCCTCTTGCTCAGAATTGGCAGAGGGAGGCCGCTCAAAGGTATTTCTGGCCCCAGAGAGGGGCAAAGGGGGGTCAGTTCCCTGCAGGCTGCAGGGAGAGAGGAGCAGCTGAGCGTCCTGGTGGGCAAAAACTGCAGAACAGGCCTGAAGAATGCTGCGGGAGTGACCCGGAGCTAGGCAGAGGCCTGTGAACGAGCAGCTGGTGGGAATCTCTGGAGCAGAGCTGCAGCTGAGGATCCGGAGCGAGGGAGCCCACAAGGCCAGTGAGCATCTCTGGACTGAGTTGTTCCAACAGAGGATCCGGAGGAAGGTCCAAAGAGAAAAAATCTACAGTCACAGGTAGAGCCTTCCTGCACAGGGGGGAGACCCCGAAAGACTGTGAACATTCATAGGGGTGCAGGGCAGGCTAGCACAGCAGAGAATGGACTAAGGGATTGTTTTGGGGACATTGCCAGAGCCTGACAAGAAGGCTGAGAAGCATCCAGCGTTTTTTCTATGATTTTTTTTTGCTGTCTATTTTTTATTTTGTTTGAGCACAGGCCAAGACTGGCCTCTGGAAGGTTGTACCTGCAAGAGGCACTAGGACTCCTGAGGTGCAGAGAAGGTTACAACAGGCAGCACTGCAACCTGGCTGCAGAAGAACATCGTAAAACACCATCTGGAGAGGTTAGACTGGGGTAAAGGGGAGGTTTGGAGCCCCACAGAAGATACAGGGATCAATATCAGGTAGGATCAATGTGGGCATTGCCTCCTGGGAATATATAGGTCATCAAAGTTGTAGCAGGCGAGATAAACAGACTTGGTGATCCAGAGCCAAGGTCTACCCTGTCGCCATCTGTAGGCAGACGAGCACAGGGCAGTACTAGCAAGCCCTATAATACCTACAGACATCACAAGCATATTTAAAACACAGCCTGTTCTTAAACAGGCATGCATAGCTAGTTTCTTTATGACACTCTATTTATACTGACATCTAAAAGCTACAGGCAGTTTCGATAGCTTCCAAAATTCCTTGCTCTGGCCAGGTAAATGTTCAATGTTCTCATGGAGTCTAGTTGCCATCAGGGAAAAGTGAATTTTCAAGAAGTACACTGGGAGCTTAATGGTCAGGAAATGAGACCCAGGTGTCACCGAACTCACTAGACTGGCTTGCTGCTGATATAGCTGCAGTCAGAAAATAAGCAAAATATGATGATGCAAAAAGGATGGGATGAAAAATAATATTATATAGACAAGTGGTATACCCTTTTCAGAGTTCTGTTCTCAGGCTTGGTTATCCTAGCACAAAAGAAGGTACACAGGCATTAGGGCAGTTCGATGTTAAGAAAGACTGCAAAAATAAGATTACTCAGTTGGAGAGAGGCTGAGTAAGAGGGGACATGACAGAGAGATGCAAAGCAATGAGTGATGTAGATAAGGTATTCTGGGCACTGATTTTTAATATTTTCTTACGTTTTGGGAACAAGAGGGCGCACAGAATGAAATGAAAACAGCAATATTTAAAACCAGTAAAAAGGCCATTTTTTTTTACAATACATATAATTATGCTGGGGAAAGCACCTCTAAAAGATATAACTGAGGGCAAGAACTTAGCAGAATTAAAAAAAAAAAAGGTTGGACATTCACAAGGGCAATTCAGATCACTCACAGTTACATAGGAAAAAATATAGAAAACAACATTGGAAGCCAAGACACTATTAGAGGAGTCAGTTATTACTTAAAAGACATTTGCAAAATTACGACTGACACAACCAGTATATGTCGATTAAAGACAGTAATTGAACCACAGATGCATTCTGTGGTTTCGACAACATAACATGCACCAAAAAGTTCCTAGGAAGTTCAACAATGTTAAGGTATGTAAGACAGCTTTTCTTAGTGAAATCTAATTACTTGCAAGCGATGAGATTTTTTTTGTTCTAGTATGCAATAGCATGTCATATTATATTGAGGTCAATCAGCCTTTGCTGTAACACATTTAGATACAAACAGACAAAAGGAAAGAAAATAGAAAAGATGGAGCTACAATTCACTGTCATTTATTTCCTAAAAATGCCAGCAATGAAATGCCAACCCCTTTGGGATCTCCAAGAAACGTGGCACTAAGTTTACTATCTCACCCTCATTTATGAAAATGTTCTTCTCCTCCCCATCTCTATAGATACTCATTTTATTTCTTAGTCTGTTAGGAAGGGATATATACTATATGTTAGTTTCCTCCTTCCCAGCTCTGACCTTTCTTCATTTCTCTTTCCAGTTTGCTAATTTTCCCACTCTGCTATTATAACTCCCACAGAAGCTGGATTGCAATCCTTGAAACGTTTCCTCTTTGTTATGCCCCACTGATTCCAGACTAAAATTATTCTTTATGTATTTGATAAGAAGAAAAAAAACCCTCTGAGAATTATCTCTCATTTCCAGTGGCGTTCATTTACGGCAGTGGGTTACTATACTGGAATAGGATTGCTAGTCGGATTTTCCTTCCAGCAATGGTGGGATTGTAGTAGCTGTCAGTTCTGCCATGCAGTGCTCTGCCATTGCCAGCTATGATTATATCACTATAAACTTTGTCACAGTTACGCCCTGCTAAAACCTGTTAGCACTCTAGCAGAGCAAGCTTCCTCAGTGTTATGTTCCTTCCCCATGGATCATGATTCTTGCCTACATGGTGAGTGAGGGAGACTGTGTTTTTTTAAATCACATGTCCAAATTATTAATACAGTTATAAGGATGGCACTGTATCAGCAGCAGAAGGTAATGAGACAAAACTACAACATAATCTCTCATTTCAGAGCCAGACAACTACTCTGTGCAGATTTTCCTAAATATTGCAGGGAGGGTAAATCAGCACATGCAGAAGACTCAGTAATGTACCTGGGTAAGGATGCATATTGCCTTTCCATCCCTTCGAAATGGGGATTGTGTGAACTCCCATCTGGACCTTTTCCAGACACCTGTGGAGAGAAGAGTAATTAGAGATGAAGTTCAATTATACACCCCAGTTACTGACAATGCATCTCAAAATGATAATCAGAGTACAAATGATGCGACAGCGTGCCAAAATCAGTGAAAGAAAGGCAAGGGCTCAAAGAATCCACAAATCCCATACTTAATCTTATGATTGCTAACAAGAAGGGGCTCCAAATCAAAGTACTGGTCAGGACAGGTATTGGCTGTCCCAATGGCTCTGAGCCAGTAGGGACACTGCGCACCTTCAGTTTCTTTTGGGTAGTCTCCCTCCTAGGATTCAGTAATATCAGGAGATAAATATAATTAAATACAAAGGTCCCTCAATTTTGCTGGAGAAAACATATGTGATCCCAGAGAAAGAATGAGGTTATATACCAGCTTCAGGTTTGCTTAACACCTGTTGCTTTTTTTTCGCTTCAGCATAAAATGTGATATAAACAAGCTTTGCATTCATTCATAACACAAATCCAGGAACTTTCCAAAATGCTGTTGTAAAGCTAAATGTCCAACTGGGACTTAAGTGCATTTATCATGCTCTAGTGCAGTTTCAGAGGTAAAGCATTAGTGCACTCAGTCAAAATGCCAGCTCTCTCTACTTGGTTTGTTTTCAAGATGGCAACCATAGCTGGCTGGAATATGAAATCCTAATAAGAAGGCTCCAACTGCAGTACAAAATGCTGAACTTAGATGCTTTTAGCTAACAGGAGTTCTCCCACTTTCACTTGCTCAATGCTCGCTGATGGCCCAAGTGTTAAGAGCCTTGTTAAAATGGAGCTATTAGCCTTTTCCTCCATAAATGCAGGAGGCTTACTGTCTGCATTCAGTGTTTCATACATTAATACGTATTTCTATTCTGGCACTGCTAGAATCAGCAGTTTTATAAAGTAATACACTAAGAGGCCATTTAAAACCCCCTTCCCCCTTCACAGATTAATGGCAGAGGGGAAGATTTAATGCCTTTTCAAACATTTTTAACAATTCATTAAAAAGAAAAGAATAAATCACACGAGGCTTTCTGCAAATGTCTGATTATAAAAAGAGGAAACAGAAATGAAAATTAACATGTTTTTCACGTTCTACAGGTTAGAGTACACTTCTGTCAATCTTGTAATTTATGCACAATACGTCAGTTTCACTGAAGAGATTTAAAAACTGCTCTGATGGAAATGTTGTGTAAGTTGTAATAAGACTTATTCACCTGTATATAATGTTTTTTATGTACAATATCTCTTAGATCCTTTACAAAAGCCACGTACAATGCAAACATATATACAATTTAAGTTACTAGATAAGAGTTTTAGGAATTATTTTAGATGAGCAGTGTTATGCTGAGACCGCACCCTAGTACTCCAAGGCAATGTTAGTAATAAGCCAGCCTACCATTAAGTGAAAAACCTATTTACAATGGACCTTTGGCTAAATGCTTTCAATTTGAATCAAAATTGTGAGGAGTCCTTAAGGAGTTGGTAGGTTCCAAAAAATAATCATCTCTGATTTGAAATGACCCCAGCTGTAACAGTGCCTTACTCAGGGCTAGAGAAAAAAATCACTGGCCTAGATTCCAAAAAGAGGGCAGTAGACTAAATTGGTTTAGATCATTTGGTTCCTTTTACCACCAGTAAAAGTAAGGTGTGTTTTATACAGAGAGTGCAAAGACTCAGCCATTTAGGCTTTTCTCATGCTTCTAATTTGAACAGTTTGGTAATTTTCCTTAAATAACTGGCCATTCTGGTGACAAACAAGCCTTGACCTTCTTGTTGTTTTTGAGGAAAAACAAAGGAAATCAAAGAATTTTAAAGTTTAACTTACTGAGCACAAAAATCATACAAAATGCCATCTACCTGCATGATACTGAATGGGCAATTAGCTATGTAAAGTGACAAGATATTTATTGGATTAATGATTCTAAAGCAGAATGCAAGTACAACTTGATGATTTTTAAGCTTGCTAAGTGAGACAATACTCAGTTAATGTACAAGTGAGTTAACGTACAACACGAAATGACTAAGAATATACAGGGTGTTTACCAAGAAAAACATATGCAGTCATCAGTAAGTAAAAAGTACTCACATTATGTGTGACAACCTGAAAACATCAATTTTCTGATTGTTACTTGCAGAGAAAATAAAATCAGGTGCCTCCTGCCAATTCTGTTTGTCTATGTGCTGTGAGATAGTTACCATAGAAACTACAATTCTGGATACAATTTTACAAATTTGGCTCCACATAGCTGATAAGTCTCTGCACCCTGTGAAAACTGTCCAATAAGCTCAAAGAGCAAACTCTGGCTCTGTGTCTTTAATTAAAGACAGCCACCCCTTCTCATTTCCTTTCTCCATCTGTCTGCACAGCAGTAAAGATGTTATAGCACAAAATTAAAAGTAAAACGGTTTCTAAAAGAAGATACTGACCTGATGAAAAGATGAAGGAAAAAAGTTACAGCACTGGAAATATCTGCCTAGTTACATTTTTATTTATGTGCTAGACATGGCATTAGCAATGGACCTATACTCTCTTTACAACTAGCTACACTAATTATTGGCTTCACAGACTGATTATACATGTGTCTGGAGGTGGGGGGAGGGGCATTTTAATTAGAGCAGTTCCTGCACAGCCTCTCTAATTAAAATGGCTCACCATCATGTGTATTAAACCCCTCCATATTTCAAAATGGCCATGGGATGCTTTATCTAAAGCTCATTTGACGAGGTTTAGATAAAACACCCCAGTGGCTATTTTGAAATGCATGGGGACTTAATACATGCGAGAGTGAGGCGAGGCTGGAGCATTTTAATTAGAATGTGAACGCGCATGTCTATAGGCACCCTATGATACTAACTTAAAAGATTAAGAACGCCCCTCAAGGCATTCTCAGTGCACAGTAAGTTTTTGCAGGCCTACATATTATTTTCATTAGTAAACAACAACGTACTGTTCAAAGTATGCATTATTAGGGCCAAGATAACACTTCAGCTGAGTTGCAGGTAAGCAATGAGGTACTTATATTTGTGGAGATGCAAAATAGTTTAGGTTAGTGACAGCCAACCTTTTTTGGCAGGTGGGCCACACATTAGTCCTCACTCTTCCCAGGTACTACTCTGATCTCTCTTTTCCCTGCTTGATCTACTGCTCTTCTTTCTGCTACCTGCCCTGTTGCCACTGTGCTGCCTGCCCCCTCCCCAGTCTGCTGTGTGGCACATGCAGAGGCTGCCCATGCCACTTGTGACATCTGTGCTGCAGATTGGTCACCACTGGTTTTGGATATCCTACACTGGAGAGGACAGTGCAGGACTTTTGAGGAATTTAACTCAGGAAAGTAAACAGAGATCATGCTGGTAGATGAAATTCACAGTTGATTAAAGTATGGTAAAGCACAGTGGAGAGAATGATCTTAAACACTCATAATGAGTTTCAAATCAGCTATATCACCTTTGAAAAAAGGACCAAACCATCACTGTGGATAGCTCCCTGAAGACCCCTTCTGAATATAGAGAAGCAATCAAAAGTAGCAAGAAAAATATTAGCTTGTGAAAGGAATGGGATAAAGAATAATACAGAAACTGTAATAATGCCATTACGCAAATCAATGGGGTGTCCATAACTAGAGCACTGTACTCATGTCCACTTCTATCTGAAGGAGAGTATTGTAGAAATGGGCACAAAAAGAAAGAAGAAAAGAAAAGAAATGACTGAGAGCAAGTGAAGAGAAACTGAAAAGGTCAAAACTTTTAAGAGAAGAGATGGGCGTTGGAGGGCACCTACACTCTCAGCATACAAGAAGTGGGCACAGCTCAGTGCCACAAAGTCTCACTGAGGCCAAAACTTAGTAAAATTAGAACAAGAACACATTTGGATGTTTGTATGATACTCAGCATCACATTAATAATGACTGTAAAGTGTCTGAAAGTTTAGAAAGGACATAAGCCCTTGTTCTCATATCAGCAGGTTAAACTATATTTCCCCACTTTGAAGTTCTGGGACTTGTTTCTCTGAAGCTTACAGCAACAGCCCAACTGACAGGATATCAGATGAAATAGATTCTCAGTCCAATCCTGTATTGCATCTGCATATAACTGTACATTATTGGCCAGGGTTTCCTATGTGCAACTGGGAGACTTTTTATGTATAAACTAGCGAGTTGCCCATCAAGAATGACGGAGAGGGGGCGGGTGGGGGCTTGCTAACCCTACCCCCCCCACCATATCCCAGGAGTTGGGGGAGGAAAGCTTGCCCCATTATCCCCTCCATCCCCCTCTGCCAGCACCCCGCGCCACCGCTGCCTCTCAGGAGTGGGGAGAAGCTTGCCCTGCCATCCCCTCTATCCCCCTCTGCCAGCACCCCACGCTGCCACCACCTCCAAGGAGTGGGACGGGGGGATGAGGACAAGGACAGTGGCACTGGCCTCATCCCCCCGCTCTGTCCCCTCCATCCATGCCATCATGGCGGTGCTCCACCACACCGCCGCCACCTCCTATCCGTAATGCTCTTGGAGCACTCTGATTGTTTTTTTTAGTAACCAATGAGTGCTCCAAGAGTGTTATGGATAGACAGACAGATGGACTAAGCCCTTTATTATATTAGAATATAGGGAGTAAAGCATGTAGAGAGAACCAAACCAGAGAACAAATATCTTCTATCAGCAGAGGGTCTGTTTCCAGAATGAAAAGGTACAACTCACCCTACACCAGTGAAGGTGTCATAAATTGACTGTTAATTGGGGTATCTGGAAATTCTTCATAGGATTTACCTACTAACAGAACTGGTACCCCAGAAAAAAATAGCCTGTTGTAAGCATATCTATATAATTAGTATCTTTCTTGCTGTTTAAGCATCATTTTCCTCCACTAATAATTTCCATTAGCAAACAAAGTTTCAGCAATAAAAATAATTCACTTTCAGAAAAGGCTGTGATACTACTACACCCTTTCATCAAAATAATGCCAATTTAGGGGAGGAAGCAATGAAATAAAAAAGATGGAGAGGTGGGTAGGCACTCAGCCTCACCATAATTTTAGATCAACAGATTTTAGATCAACTTCAGCACAGAAAGTGATGTGATATGTTGTGGTAGCAGAGCATGGTCTTTCCCTAACTTCCATGGACAGGCAGAATCTGAATTTGTTTTCAGAATGAAGGTTGTAAAAAGAGCCGTATTAAATGTGCTGTAATTCAATCCAAAAAGATGAAAAGAGCAAGTGAGTGTAATGAAAAAAAGAGATGTGCAGGTGTAAATGTAAGCTACGGCCCCTGTCAAATATAATAACTGTACAGTACTTTAGCTGAGGCTTCTAATAGGAGGAAATGATAGGCTAGCTGCAAATAGTCTCTCAAATCTGCCAATTTTCCATAAGAAAACTGCCCAGAAAAACAAAATTATGTGAATATGTCCATGTAGACCAAATCTGAGAACAAAAGTCTTCCATCAGCAGAGGGTCTGTTCCAGAATCACTGGTGAATGTGTCACAAACTGACTATTAAATGGGATATTTGGAAAATCTTCTCCATAGGATTTACCTCCAAACCAGAGCTGGTACCCCATAAAAATAGCCCGTTATAAGTAGACAAATTATTTCTTTCATACTGGGGGTGAGACTATGAAAATAGCATGATAAGAGGTTAAAGAGTCTTATTTCTTTTCCTCAGGACAGAGTTGATTTCATTTCTCCAAATCCATGCTTGCCTTTGTTGGTTTGCTCACTGCATGTAATCTAAGTCTAGGGCTAAGAAATCTCACTAGTCAGGAAACACTTGGCCTAAGGGCAATGTGCACTTCTGGTGTTGGCTGGGTAGTTTTCATGCAACTGCAAGCAAACCTTAAAAAAAACTGTGTTTAAACAGGAGGCCATCCCTTAGAATATAAGCTCTGATGGGAGTGCACTGTCTTTTTTGTATGTTTATGCATAGTCCAATATGTGTGGTCTCGGTCCATGATCGGAGCCCCGTAGGTGCTGCCACAATATAGATAGATATTAGTTCTCTTCCAGTAACTCTCCTGTCGTTTGTGTGGAAGGGTTTGCTCTGGATGACATTCTGATTCTCTCTAGGGGGTCTACCTTGTCTGCCAGGTAGGCCCTGAGTTTCCTGGTGAGTGACTGGAGTGTTTTGCTACCTCCTTCCAGCTTATGGCTTGTATCCCGAATGGTGTTGAAATCCAGCATAATACAGTACTGATGCTGAGTAAAGACCAAAACTTCCATTTCACAACAGTATCAGAGACTGCACTGACACAGGCCGCTCCGAGGTTGTACGGGGAAGGGAATGTTAGACATATTAGGAAGTGGGCTATTATCTTATTTTTTACGGCATGTACATCAGGTATTTTGTTTAAGGTCACACACAGAACATTTTTACCATTTTTCCAGGGTGCAAATTTCTTCAAAATCTGATTAAGATTTTTCATTTTGCTTCAAAAATAGTTGAAAGTCACAAGTTTCACATAGCTTGCTCTTTTTGAAAACTAATAATGCATTCTAGGTTGCTTGGTAGATTTCACATCTTGCACTTTTATTAGATCATTCTTATTCTTAACATCTCCGTTGGCCCTTTGAACAGTTTCATTTTGGGAAAGGATTCTTCTTGTACGAAATCAAAAGAATTAAACACACTTCCACTAATCATCCCCTCCCCCACAACTAACATAAAGCAAAAGTCCTATTTTGCATACAGAATGCAAAATAAATTAAATTCAGGCACGGTGCCTAGTGGTTGGGGGCAGGAAGAACTGATCTTAGGCCCCCTCTACATGTTACATATAAGGCATGATTAACCAGGTAATCAGGCCTTAAACTGTGATCTAGCTACACGTTCACCAATTAACGGCGTGATAAAACAATAAAGCAATAAGTTGCAAAGTTATTGCACAAAAAATGTGGAATAACTTTGTAGCTTAGTTTAATCACACCATTAATTGAACGTGTGGCCAAGTGCTCCCCTGTGGCTGGGAGCCCCCTCCCCCGAGAGGCCCCCAGCCACAGGGGTGCACCACATGCTGCCAGCCCCACAGCTGACAAGGCTGGCAGTGTTGTCATCTGTGGGGTTTGCAGGCAGGATAATGCTGCTCTCCCTCCCCCCATGTGAGCCTCTTTGGCTGCAGGGTTCTCGGCAGAGGCAGCATCTTCAGCTGCAGGGCCCACAACAGGGGCAGCAGGAAGAACGCTGCCACCGCTGCGAGCCCTGCAGGACTTGCAGCAGGGTCAGCGTGGGGAAGGCTGCCACCACTGCAAGCCCTGCACTTAAGGAGGCTCGCAGTGACAGCAGCATTCTCCCCACTGCGAAGGCCACAGCTCATGAGACCCGCTACAGGGGCTGCCGGGGCAGCGTTTTCCCTGCTGCCAGCCCTGCAGCCAGCAATGTTCATAGTCAGAGCAACTTTCCCGCGTTGCCTCTGCTGCGAGCTCTGCAGAGCCCCATCAGCTGTGGGGCTTACGGCTACGGAAGCCAGTGCAAGGGGAGCCCAAGATCATGATCCAAGGCTCCTCCTGCTCCAGCAATGAGGTGTATTGAGATCTAATGCATGATCCACACAATCATGCCTCCTGCCATGCCAAACATGCAGGACATGAGGCGTGATTATGTGGATCACACATTAGATCCCATTGTGATTTTACCTACACGTGTAGAGGAGCCCTTAGTTATACATGTCTAATTCTACTGGCTCTAACTGAGTCATGCTGAATTTATACCTACCTAAGTGAGATGAGAATCTGGGATTATCTTCTCAACGTTTTAACTGACTCACTATGTGGGTTCAAGAAAAGCACTCAACTTTGTTCAGAACAGTCTGTTCTACAAAATATGGCATAATGCGACACACGCTAGGGGGATGTCAGACTTAGCAGGCAGGTTAAGCACATGAGTTGCACAGACTTCCAATAAGAATTGTGCTTCCACATCACTTAGCTTTGCAAAAGTCACCTAACACCCAAGACTGTTGGATGGAAGGCAGCAGGATCCAGGATTTTGCGAAACAAGGTGTAGAAGTAGTGACTGGCATGGCAGGGGTAGCTGAATCTCTGGCTCCCAGCCTCCTCTCACCCCATCTGGGCCAGCAGACCATGCTACAGGAGCAGCAGTTGGGGCCATCCCCTTCCCCCTTGGCTCTTGGTACTCATTTGCTTTGCCTCTGTGCTCAGTGGTATGTCTTCTCCCTTCCCCTCCCATCTACCCCATCTTCAGTGGTGCCACCAAACACAGAGTGGAAGGATGGGGGTGTTGAGAGTGGGTGATACTTACTTGCAAAAAAATGTCCCTAGCTACTGCTCCTACAGTATGGTTTGAAAGGCAGGTATGGTTGTACCACTGCACCCCCTCTGGATTTGCCCCTGGAAGGCAGGGTACAAGCAAGGCATATGATATTGCAGGGGTAGGCAATGTTTTTTGATCGGACTGCCAAGAAAATCACAATGTCTACCTTGGAAGGTACCGAGTGCCAACATGCCAGAGCCCGGAACAGCTGTTTGCAGCCTCCCAGCTGCAGCCAGCCCAGGGAGCCCAGTCTGCTTGCAGCAGAGCTTGCAGCCTCCCAGCCGCCTGCTGGGAGCAGCCTGGGCTCTGTGGCTGGCAGCAGCTGCGTAAGAGCCCAGGCTGGCGGTGGTGTGCCGAGCAAAATGGCCTTGTGTGACATGCTCAGCATGCGTGTCAGGGATTGCTGACCCCTGTGATATTGCTTTGCTGATCTATACATTTCTTATTATTATGTATTAAAAGGCTTGTTTCAGATGCCTATCTGAGCTCTCCTCACCAAGCTTTCTTCTTTTGTCTATGAGCACTAAGTAATCACATAGGTTGAGAGCCAACACGCAAAATAGCCATGATAAGTGGCTTTGCCCTTTGACCTACAGGTTGCTGCTCTCCTGGGACACACTTGGGTTTTGTTTTCAATTAGGTGAGAACAGAGAAAAACTGAAAGAGGTAAAAATGGATTTGTCTTCACCCACCTCTTGATGTTTTGTACACTGATGACAAATCAAACCTTATCCATTGTATCTTCCACAATTTAAGTGGTCACACGGCTCCAGTGACTGGAAATAAAATAAAGAACTCTGGGCATTTTGACACCTGAATTTATCTATTTGTGTATTTGTTCTTCACATGGGAAGAAACAATGTTTTGCAGGAAAGTGAACTGAGTGAACTTAAGGAGATTGACAACGTGGTCTAAAGGGTCTTTTCCATCCCTTCATGCTATGATAGCCTAATTACTCTACCCTTCAAAACCTTCAGTATTCACATAGAAAACATGTTTTCCTCCATTCATCTTTTTTTATTTTTTAAATCAAAAGGTAAAAATTAAAAATTCTAACAGTGTCCGTGGTTCAAAAGAATTTTTCTGATGTTTTCCTTACATAGAGAAAGAGGGAGGTATTTTGCTTTCCTGGTTTTGCAATGGAAGTTGAAACAGTGATTTTGCGTTATTATAACACTCATCATTTCTCCCTCTAATTTGGATGGTTTTTAATAAAGCTCCATTGATTCTACTGAAAGAAATCCCTCCTGGCAAAAGCAGAACACACACGCTGATTGCTAAATATGCAGCAATTATCATATTCAGCAGCACACTTTAATATCTTATTTATAGATGTATCTATCTATAATTTGCTTTAATTAAGTTGCATTGATTTTAATGACAGAAGCAGTCCTCAAAGAAGGGGCTAGTGTTATATGATCCCATCAATATTGCTCTACCATTGTTTGGATGTAGGATAGCATCTTCAATATTTCTCCTTTGAATACTGAGTTGTTCTTTTCTTTTTAAAAGTGGCTACCATGGCAAGCCCAAATGACGTTCAATGGAGAATCTTAAAATCACCTTTGAGATGATCACTTTATTTCCCTATTGCATGCCAAGCTTAAATACAGTTCTGGAGACTGAAGAACAAAAAATGCCTCTTGTGAGCTCATGGAACTGCAGTTTGACTTTTGATGAATTTCTTGCATTTTTGCTTTATTTTTGAAGTTTTGGATTTTGCCTTCCTGCAGAAATTTTTGGAGTCCAATTTTGTACAAGTTCTGAAGTTATTGTGTGAAGTTGTGAGAGCTACATGTGGGGTGGAAAGCAGCTAATACTGAACATGATCCTCTTGTGAGCTGAGAATGGTGAGTCAATGACTTGGGAACCTGATCCAACAAACAGCACCCCCTGATCCTGTGACTCCTCAGTGTCACTGATCCACGGTCAGAAACCCATTAATTTTTTAAAGGTATGTTCTATGGGCTCTTTCTCACCAGGGCATTCTGGACCTGTTACAGCAAGCCATTTAATTTTAAACATGCTTGTACTTCCACCAACTTCTAGCTCAGCCTTTAGGATGTTTCCAGGAGGAATTTGATGCTTTTAAAATTATATCCAATCATCAAAAAAAACTGTAAAGAAATGCAAGAGGAGGTATGACTCTGGTTCTAAGTAAAGTCTCTCAAGTTCTTGATACTGCAGAGCATTCAAAACTCTGGCCCCAACTCAGCAAAGGATGTAGATGCTGACAACAGTGCCTGTCATAAGTTTAACTGCATCAGAGTCTATTTGGAAGAATCCTAAGAGGAGAGAGACACCTGCACCTGCACTTCTTTTTGGTCTCATCAGCTTTTTTGAGCCAAAATATTCAACAAAGCAGGAAATGCATACACATGCATGTACGCTACCTATCTTCTCACAAAATATAACTGCTTTCTAGCAGTGGTGAATGTTATGTCCAGTGAATCCTTATGTACTACACCAGTTTAGACCTATTATGGAACTGGCTCAAATACTTTGAGAATAGAAACTACTATGGAATATCCATATAACCTCACCTATCATGATTTCAACTTATCACCCCTCACTTCCTGTCTTTGTATTTTTTCAAAAGATCAAAAATATGCACTAGTTTTCTAAATCACTTCATTTTTAATACACCTATACTAAGCTTAGAAGAATTATCCATATTAGAATGCAAGGGCATGAACTCAAAGAAAGAATTCCAAGACAGTTATGCTGGTGCATTTTCAGTTTCTGGTCATCATTTTTCATTCACTGATTACTGCTATAAGTGTTGATTAATAGTTATGTTCATGCTGCTAGAATGCATTTCCCTTGGGTGAGGAAAACATCCTCGTACAAAGAAAAAAATAATAATCGCATCATCCTTCCTTGTCCCCATAAAAACACAGAGACATGCACATCCGAGTTACTGATGATCTTGGTTGGTGGTTTTGAACAGCTTCACTTAAAAGATCAACCATACACAGTCAGAGCACTAATTTGTCAATCAGGTTGCTAGACAATTAAGTGTCCTTAATCTCCTGATCTCTCCCTTTTGTGGGGAAAAAAAGAAGAGATAAACAATGGGGCTTAGCAGTGTGGCTGATATATTCTGTTTATCAGTATCCCTCTTCCCTATTTGACCACCACCATGAAGCATCAATGACAACGGAGCATCAACCTGGAATTAAACAGGGCTGATTATCTTATTATTTATTTTTCCCCCTCAGCAATGCCCTACCTCTTATTCATGGATGTGAAGTAATCATTTAGATTTATATATACAGAGAAAAATGCTTTACAAAGGCAATAGACTGAGGGAACACAAACACAGATGGAACCTTTAAAAGGGAAACAGGCTGTTTCTATACATTGGCTGTATTTAAAAAGGTGGCAAATGCCTTAGCTCAATAGAAAATATGCTCTCGGTTTTTTTCTATACCCCCAATGCCAGGCATAGAGAAACAGCAGAGACTGAGGTGATGTTATCCAAGACAAAGCTTGATAGTTTTTTTAGTATGGAGTGGATATTATGTTCTGTGAACCTCTGCTCAAGGGTCCCCTGCTCCCTGCTCCCAGATGACTGCCAGTTTCCTGTGTCCATGCTAAATGAGATCATTTCCTGGCCTGTGTCTTTCTCTGTGGGTGGCTTCTCTTTCCATTAATCCTATAATGTGTTTTTGTTAATTCTATCTCTTAATTGTCCTTAATGAACAGCAGATTGGTGATACCCTTACTCTCAAACCTACTCTCAGTTAAGCCAGAAAAGCAAACACAGGCCTTTTAACTAATAATAGACTAACTTTAAAAAAAAGGTACATATCACACCACTGTTGTTTTTTCCTAAGCCAGTAGGTACTTAAGATGGTGCATTTTGATGACTTAAACATAAAACTAGTCAATGCAATTAGTTTCTTCTTATTCATGGAGGTGAAGTAAGGATTTAGATTTATATACAGAGAAGGCAGAGTTGCTTTTATAAAAGGCAACAGACCAAGGGAATACAAATACAGATGGGAACTTTAAAAGGGAAACAGGCTGTTTCTATATAGGGGCTGTGCTTAAAAAGGTGGCAATTGCCTTAGTCAGTAGAAAACATACTCTCATCTTCCACAGAAAGAGAACCATTTAACTTGTGAAGGAAATTTTTTTGCCTGAGATCTCTCTTTGTAAACTGTGAGCCATTCTCCCTTTCAGAATCACCTTAAAACCAACTCTTTGCCTATGATTGAAAGTAAGCTCCCTTTTGCTCCTCCCTAGTCTTGCATTCTTTGCTTTTCCCCTCACTGTAATTAGTTTACAAGACTACTTATCCAAATGATTACCGCTTTTAAATTACAGTCTTCTTTTCTTTTACTCCAGTTCATCATTGTGCATCATTTTGCTTTGCTATCTGTATCCCCAATTCTATAAAGCATTTTCTCATTATGTTATCTCTTAATATAAAGCCTTCTGAATTACTTTATGAGAGACACTGTATGAAGTAAATTGAATTGAATTTTCTTTCAAAAGTCATGGGCTTTCAAAATCTTTCTCCAGCTAAGTCAGCAGAGTGCTCAGTACCCATGCCAATATGCAATGGCTGCTGTGTGTAATGCGGACACGAGCTTGTCTCTTTTGCTAAGAAAAATGGTAATAAATATCCTGGCAGAAACTGGAGAGCATCTCAAGATTTACATTCATTATGGGGATGGCAAACTAAAGACCCCAGTCCATTTCTGTAGCTTTAATGATCAGAACTGGATTCTGATGTTTTACCATAACCGCCTGCATCCGGCGTTGATGCTGGGTGCGGAGGTGGTTTGAGTGGAGACGGCGGGAAATAACAGGGCATGGAACAAAATTGCAGAGCAAGTGGTGGAAACAGACAGTGAAAAGGTTCCTACAGGCAGGCAACTTCACAGGGGAGAGAGAGCCTTTCATTGTCTATAAATCTCGCCTTGCTGGAGGTCCTCAAGAATAGAAGGGGTAGCCTAAAGGCAACAAATCTCTATTGTATTATTACATTTTAACCACATAGCTACTGTAGAAAACTGCACTGCTTTAATGGACAAAAAGAAGGAAGAGGGGGGAAAAGACGGAACAAAGAAAACATTCTAGAAGTGGGGAGAAGGCCCCCTTCACAAAAATGTCCTCCCTTAAAAACAGCTTACATCATAGAAAACAGCAAAAAGTAAATCATGTATGTAAAATTTAATCCCAACTCCTCATATTGTAGTTTAATACCACACCAGCAGAGTATTTTTTGAATCTTAATGGATGGCATGTAACACAGGGTATTAAAACCACCTTAATCCTGTTAAACATAGATGTGACTAAAGAGAGGTTCTCTCTCAGTGGGATTATGACAAAAGCTCTCCACACTGCAAGTTAAATATGGTTAAAAACAATCCCCAAACTGGATTAATACTCAGCAAACTACATCAGCATATGCCGGCTTTCCATATGCTCTGGCATCAGGCTCTTTCCGGTCTTGTGATACCAGTCTATAAATGCTAAAGACACAGATCCTCATGCATACAACTGCTGGTGGGTGGTGACCTTCCTTGCCTGCTGATACTAATTTAGCAGTTGGTATAGTTTCTCTGTGATCTGGCACTGTCTGTTGTTTGCGGGTACCAGATGGATACCAGATGGGTAATTGTGGGCAATACCTTCTCTGTGTTCTACTCCCAAACTCATTGCCTACAGGGTTAGTCTTGTCAGTTAGCGGACTCCTAAATGGCACTTCAAAGCAGTACTCTGAAGACCCCCAACACCTGTTGCTTACTCCTAATGACCCTAAAAAATGTTATAGGCATACTTTCCTTTAACCAGGAGTTACCGTGTGCCAGAAAATATAACCTTGTGCAGCTTTCAGATATCAAACTCACTCCTGGCTAACGGTACCTAAAGAAGCCAGCACCTCAACTACTAATGTCAGTACTGAAAGTGAAATATAATCAATATCTTCTTTTTCTGTGATAGCTCCACAATATAGAAGTTCAGCGCTATAGCAGGGCAGCTTCCAAACAGTAGTTTTAGCAGCAAAATGGAATAAGAAAACAAAAACTTTAAGTGCCTTTGAAAGGCATTAGGGATATCTCAGTGCTGAGCATAAAGCATGAAGGATAAATGAGAAAAAGTGGTGGAAGAGATCTGGTATATGTATTAATAATCTTTTATTTGTCTTTCAAGACATTGACCTGGTTCTCAACTGGAAAAAACCCAGAAAGGTCAACTGGTAACTTCAAGTGTTGCTTACAAAAGTTCATTCCAATACTATTTTGTAAGATTTTTTTAAGAAGCAGGGAACAAAGTTAAGTTAGGAAAATACAGGAGCAGTCTCTTAAATTATCTATACACTACAGTAGAATGCTGTCTGTGGAAAAATATAGCTGACTTCAAAGCATGTTCCCCACCCCCCAACCTGCTTCATGAAGAAGTTATGATAAACAGGTTGTGTGTTTCCTAAGGTTACCATGGAAACTCTTTCTTTTCAGGCCATCATTTACAAAGGTAAAATTTGCATTAAAATATGATGGAACTTGATTTTTTTTTGTTAGACTTGAGTGGGGTCATGCTACAAAACAGTATAGCTATTATCACAGATTCCAGAGCATATGTGGAAGAAAAAAAATCTATTAATCCATATAAACACCTTGGTGACCAATTACAGTTTAATTGCTAACTTGACAGGTATCTTCCTGATAAATTAACAGAAATACTTTCAAAATTAACTTCTAATTCAAATAAAAGCGTTAACATTGAACCACACTGGGTGGCAGCTACCAACCACTGTTGTGTTTGTTCCATGTGCAATCGATCTGCAGCAAAGGCTGAATTTAGGTTGTCAAAATGATTTTGTTTTGATGAAAGCAGAATAGAGACCATAGGACCCAGTCATGAGTTACACAAGTTCATCATATATTTGAAGGATGGGCTGTAAAATTATCTTGAACGTCTTAAATGCAATTCAAGTAAGTGTACCCATAAAATAAAATCAATATTGTGAGAACTCCTCCAGATCAGGTCAGGTTCTACTTCCCTTGCTTTGAGTAAGCAAACATGAAAAGGGGGTTCTACTGACTTCACTGGAGTCATGATATCACACTGGATCTTTAGCCGCCGCTGCAACATATTCTTGGGAAAACCTTAATATATAAAACTATCTACTCCATTTTTTGATCTTACCAGCCTCCATGACCCAAAGTAACTCCTCTCACAGTAATTACATATGCTTTCAATAAGCTACAGGTTGGCACATACAATAGCCTACTTAGCATATGAATATGTTGTATAATAATTCAATATATTGAATATATTGTATGATAATTTTAATAGTCACTATTTTCAACCCAGCAAATATGCAGCTGAAGGGACTATGAGTAGAACAATGTATTCACTACCAATAAATGGACTAAACAGAATTTCAGTGGAAATCTTGAAATGTCTGTCTTCCCAGTCACACACACAAAGAGCAGATGGATACCAGTAGTTTTAATACAAAACTGAGTGTTCTATAGTAACAAATCTGCGGTGATGTGAAACTTTAGGGTTATTATACACTTAGGTTATCTGGTAACAGAGAACTCATACTCTCTTGCTTCAAAAGCACAGAACTTGAGTTCTGGGAGAACGTCATTTGTTGTTACTAAGTATAGGACTTCTACCAAATACTTCAGCGTTCATGACTCCACCAATAAGGGGCAGTGAGGCATGTGCATGGTAACTGGATTATTACTTTATTTACATCTTTGGAATCTTAAAAGGTAACAGTGCAAATTATGGCATTGCTTGCCAAATCAATAAACAAAGTATAGCTGAACAGCAAGTGTCATAGAAAAAAGACAAAGCTTCATTCAACAGTGAAGTTGATTTCTTAGAGCAGATTGCTTTGAGTAAGCATCTTATCAGAATCTTTTTTTTTGTACTTGTAAATTCAAAAATACAAAGCCTGAGGAAAATCCAATTTATAAAAGTGTACAAGCACCCTAGAAAAGATTTAAAAAATTAGAAATGCAAACAAAATGGAACTGACTTTGAACCTTCACAGAGCTCTTTAACACAGACCATTCATTAGATAGAATGCTTTTTAATTAGATCACATTTTCAGCAATAAGAAAGGGGTCAGTGCTCCTTTTTCCAAGTTCTCTTGACAATAGAGTTGATCACAGAGATGTGGGCTGAAAGTTGAAAAAGAGAACAGGCCTCAGACAGAATAGCTAAGCTTGAGTAATACATAAGCCTGACCTGGTAAATGGAGTTTTCTTTTTCCCATATTTTGCATTGTATTTTAATGTAGTCTTCATATTAGATTAACATCTGCAACACAGACCTTAGACTAGGAACTAATAAAGTTATCTTCCCAATCTCTCAGTGTCTGAGCCAGTGACTTTATTTTTCATTTTAAATAATTATAACAATGTTGCTTGTTTGTTGAGAAAAATAAAGCCTTTATATATTCACAGATAATTGCTTATACACAACACCCAGCAATACATCTTAATTACTTTTCACATCTTAGCTGTGAAGAAATCTTGAACTTTTCATATTCTGCCTGACAATAATGTAGCCAGAACACCTTCAAAGCTCAGCCATGACTCCAGTAGCATATGATGCAACTTAGCAAGCAGTCCTACTAATGCATTTTACAGTATGCATTTTTTTTGTGAAACTGTAAAGAAACATCTTTTACAGTTTATCCTGCAACAATGAAAAAAATCTACATATATAGCTGCACAGAAAAGGTTATATTATATTAACATATTATTTCAAATGGCTTCAATTGCTTAGTTAACCATAGCTATAGAACACTTACAAATAAGAGCTGTACTTTGTAACAGTCTCAGTGGAATTGCAGCTCTGCATAACCCTAACTCATTTTAACTTCTACCGTATTTTGTGAGATCTGCATAACTGCTTTGTGCTGCTGCACTGAGGTTATTCTGAAAGCTGCTTTCAGTTCCCCTCAGTGAGCAACATTTTACACTCTTTATGCAAAACTCCTGCAGAGTTCAGTGCAAGTTTTCCAGGGTTTGGACTAACATATCTAAGAACCAGGTCTTTATTGATTTCCCCTCAATTCTGCAGTAATCACATATTGTATTGTCTAAGTTTGAGGATTGCTTTTGAAAGGTAATTGGACAAATTCGTTTCCTATAAAAACAGACACACATACTAGACAGATTAATCTCTAAAAATGCAAGAGAAAACAAAAATTATGAAAACTTATTTAATATAATGAGAGTTTTAATATTAAAAGCAAGATTTTCTGCAGTTTGCTATCATGTTTGACCCTTGATTTGGTCTCCCAAATCTCAATCTAGGAAAGTACTTAAGCCTGTGCTTTTTTTCAAGCATAGAAGCAGTCCCATTGATTTCACTGGGATCACTAGAAGTCACGTGCTTATAGATAAATGCTCTTCTGATCAGTGCCTCTTTTCAGAAGTTAGAGCAAACCTCTTACTAATGGCCTGAGGAAGGGGAGGTCAGTTTTAAAAAGAAATCTACTTTTTGTCTCCATTGTAGTCGGAGTCATGAGCAGCTGTATTTGATCCTGTGGTATGTGGGGAATTGACTTGCTGGAGGTCAGCAGCTGAGCTGTCATGCAGAAGTACATTTCAGTGAGGTGAAGGGAACATTCAAAGGGAGAAATATTAGGTTTGGCAACCTCTCATGAAGATTCAGTGTTAAAACTTCAATCCACTTCCCTTTCCCCATGATTCGTAGGTTCTCACATGTGAGGACAACCTGAAGTTTGGGATAACTGTATGCATGTATCTATTTGTATGTACACACACATATGGAGTGTTTTATAGTTAAGCCAGCAGATGGACTGAAAACTGTGAGAGTTGAATTAGAGACATCTTGCCAAAAATGAAGCAATTCTCAAAGAGCCAGCCACCTTACCACTCAGGCTAACATTGTTATTGCAGCCACAAATGCAAACTGACAAATAAATATAGATCCAAGCTTTAAAATAGCTATTTTTGCATGCAGAGTACTGTGCGCCCAGTAACTAGATTGGCACACACAGATGTCTGGTTGAGCACACAGGTATTCACCATGTCCCCTGATCAACTCAGTCACCAATCAGAGGTTTGTTTCTGACATCCCATAAACATTTTGGCAAAGTGGGTTAGTTCATAGTTAGAAGAAATGTAAAATAAAACCTTTTGGGTTCTTCATAATACATCAAAATGATCTGCAGCAGTTAGCACTCATGATTTTATGATACTACACTCAAGGTCTTAGCTTGGGAGATATTAGAGGACCCTTCATTACTGACAAGAAACATGACCACTACAGCATGTGTTAACATATATTAAGTAGACAGAAGCAGACAAGAAGCAATAGTTTCAAGTTGCAGCAAGGGAAGTTTAGGTCAGATATTAGGAAGAATTTTCTCACTAGGAAGGTAGTAAAACACTGGAATAGGTTGCCCACAGAGGTGGTGGAAGCTCCATCCTTTAGGGTTTTAAAGCCCAGCTAGACAAAGCTTTGGCTGCAATGATCTAATTGGGGTTGGTCCTGCTTTGAGCAGGGGTTGGACTAGAGGTCCCTTCCAACCCTAACTTTCTATGATTCTAAGTTTTCCTGAGTGAACTGGGAGCTCTTTAAAGATGACGCCATCCAAATATACTAGTCTTTGCTGATGTGTCAAAGTAGTAGACTTGGTAGGGCAGTAAGCAAAGGAAATAAACAATATGATTTACTTAAAAAAAAATTAAATCACTTATTTTAATGAAAGAAGAGAAAAGCAGTAGGCTTTGCCCCTTGCAGACTCAAACTCCTGCATTTAAATATTATAAAAAGCAATGACTTCATTAGGCAAATTTCAGAATAAGCTACATTATATATTACTAGAACTCAAAATATATTTTAAGGCATAAATGGGATCCAGTGGATTTTATTAAGATAGTATGTTGCAGCAGTGCTTCCCTTTGCAAAAAAGAGTAGTTTTGCAAAGAGTACTTCTTTAAAGTAGTTAGTGGAGTCACTCAATCTTAGGAGCAATAACAAAGTTGTATTTGGCTGTCTTTACTGGTGCTTTTTAGAATAGCTTATTTTCACATGAAGTTTGGCTGAGATTTCTCCATACACATTCTCCAAAGACCCAAAATATCAGAATCTAACTGCTCAGTTAGAGCAGATGGCATTATGTTTCAGAACTAATCCAATCTGAAACCTTCACAGACCAGGCAGAAGAGAAACACTGACCAAAGGAGAGTTCTCAACTGGCTGACTAATCATAGTAGGAAACAGTACAAAGGAAGTTCATGTCATTTTAGAGTCCATTAAACTTCTAATCTTAAAAGTCAAACACAACTTAATACGAGGTTTGAATCTTCATTAGTTGATATGATGCTTTTCAGCAGCACATACACAAATATTTCTGTATGCTAGTCTTCAAAATTGGTTTACTGATTTATTTTTTAAGTTGGATGTATCCAATTAAACTAAATATAACCAATGTATCAGCAGGCTTTCAGAAAGTCTGGAAGTCATAGTGATTTCTGCTGTAGTTTCACATAGTATATAAAATTGTCATTTCTCCCATTGCGCTAGAAGACAGGAATGTTATTATTCTAGAAGTTGGAATTTTGGTTTTCAATCATAATCCAACACAAACGTTTGTGGGTTTTGGGAACCTAACCTATTCTAAACCTAACATCCTGAAGCTGGAATTAATTGCTCATTAAAAGCACAAAGAACTCCTTTTTCACTCCATAGCAAGTATAGAACCTTTTGACATAATATGGAAAAATAATGCAGTACTCAACCGTCTTTTTTTCTCTGCTTGATTTTGAGGTTTGGATCTGTGCCAGATGTACAATAAACTGCTTGGCCTTTAACATGAACAAGCATGATTCTTCCTTTTGTATTCTTAACTGGGTACTGACAAAACTTAGTACATCACAAATTTGTTTCAACCGAATCCGGTTGGCAGATAGCACATTAAGCCCCACAGCAGACGTTTGACAGCAGATGAGATAGCAAAAGACAGGGCTTTTTCCCTAAAGTTATTTATCAACAAATATATCTGACTAGCCTATAATGATGGAAAAAGGTATAAAATCTGTTGCACTTGAGATATTATACAGAAAAACATCAGGCTGCCAAAGCTGCCTACATGTAAAGAAACGCACACATTTTTACCAGTTTATGGAGAAAGAAATGCGTCCCCGCTGAGGCATTAGCCAGTTAGCAGTAGCTTTAATCTGTTGCTTTCTGACAGAAACTACAACCATGGAGGCATTGAATGTCTGGATTTGGTCTGGTCTTCAGACTCTCTCGATGGTCAAAAGTGGGGGATGGTAGATCCTCCGTACTCTTGCTTAGGCATACCTGCTGAAGGTCTTGGTATGCTCTATACTGACCAAAATGATAAAGTGACTTGCACGCTGCAATGTTTGGATTCTGACTCCTGGGTTTGACTTGGATTCTGAAAACAACTTTACTAAACTACGAATTGGTTAGATTCAGAATTGACGTTTCTGCAGTATCAGAAACTCAGCTCTCAGATACAGGTTCTAAGAGAATGATTACACCATATTCTGGCATGGGAAACCAGGAGGAGAAAGGAGAGAGCAGGGAGTAGGCTTTCCTATTAGAAACAGCTTACTATCTTTCTGTGAAAGCCCCATTGCTATATTCATTTGACTTACAATGTTCAGATTGTATACACAGAATGGTTTTATCACATTGTTTAGTGTCTATGTGCCTACCCTTCAAGCTAGTGATGAAGACAAGAATGTTTTCTATCAACAACTTGAAGAAGAGGGTGAGAAAACTCACAGAAATGAGACCATTATAATACTTGGCAACTTCAATGCAAAAGTTGGATATAGTTTTAAGAACTGGTCTGATATTTTGGGCAAACACAGAATTGGTAATATAAATGAAAATGGCCAGTAAGTGTTAGAACTTTGTACAAGTCAAAATCTATGTCTTACGGACACCTACTTTGCTAAGAAAATCATAAGATAGACATCGTGGAAACATCCAAGATCACGGCACTGGCACCAATTAGACCTAGTATTGACCAGGTGTAGTCACCTGAAAGAAATCCTGCATACAAGGTCTTATCACAGTGATGACTGTGACACTGACGATGCCTTAGTCTGCTGTAAAGTCAGAATCTATGTAAAAAAGTTCTACTGTAGCAAAACTACCAGTTGTCCTCAGATAGACACCAGCCAAAATAAATTATGTACAATGCTGCTGTAACAGCATTTGGCAAAAATTGCAAGAAAAGTACAGACTGGCTTGAAGCGCACTCTGAAACCCTTCTATCACTGGTTGACAACACAAGGATAGTGTTAACCAACTATAACATATCTCCCAACACCATAACCCTAGAAAATCTGGGGAAGGCTCAAAGAAAAAAGCAAAAGAAGGCTAAAAGGTATGCCCAAGATTATTTGCTGAAACTCTGTGATGATATTCAGAAAGTAGCCGATGCAAATGAACGCCGCGGAACGTACAAAGGCATCAAATGAACAACTGGTCCAGTCAAGAAGAAAACAGCTCTGCTGAAAGATTTAGACGGAAATGTCATTATTAATAAACAAAAACAACTCAAGCATTGGCTTGAACACTATGGAATTCTGTACTCCAGTAAGACTAAAATCAAACATGAAAAGCTTGAAGGATTATCACAGCTCGTAGTTATGATGGATTTGGACAATGAGCCTATATTAGAATATTTGCAGAAAGCCATTAAAAATTGATCCCTTGGAACAAGGCATCCAGCAACAACTGCTTGCCTGCTGAAATCTAAAAATGTGCCAACGGTGAATTCCTTCAAAAGCTTCATAAAGTAAAGCTTCATGCTGCTCTGTTGGAAAGAGGAAGCGGTACCATACGATTTCAAAGATGCTCAGTTTGTACAATTGTGCAAAAACAAAGGGGATAGAGGCAACTGTGATAACTACATAGGTATCTCCCTGTTGAACTCTGTCAGAAAAAAATATCATTTGCACCATGCTACCTAGGCTGCAATCTGTAAGTGAAGGAATCGATCCTGAAAGTCAATGTGGTTTTCGCTCAGGACACTCCACCATTGACACGATATTTTCAGTCAAGCAACTACGAAAGAAGTGTAGAGAAAGACAAATACCACTGTACATAGCCTTCATCGATCTGACAAAGGCCTTCGATACAGTCAACAGACAGGGTCTTTTTTACTGTTCTGAAGAAACTGGGTTGTCCCTCCCAAATTGTTGAACATCATTACATCAAGGTATGAAGGCAACTGCAGTGTATGAAAACAGAGAATCAAATGCTTTTGACATCACAAGTGGGATGAAACAGGGTGTGTCTTAGCCTTCGTACTTTAACAACATTTAATTCCTGCTTCTTCATGCATTCAAGGACAGCAATGATGGCATCTATCTTTGAACCAGACTAGATGGAGGCTTATTCAACATTGCAAGGTTTAGAGTGAAAACCAAGGTGAAAAAACTGGGTCTGAGAGATTTCCTGTTTGTGGATGACATGGTTTTGGTTGCCCACAGTGAATCTTCCCTGCAAAATCTCTTGGGTAGATTTTCTGACTCATGCAAGAGCTTTATGATGGTAATTAGTCTCAAGAAGATTGTGATCATGTACCAAGGGGTGGAAGAACCAATACCTGACATCTCTCTGGGTGCGATATTAATGTTCATTAATGCACCTTAGTTACTGCACATTTAGTTTATTACTTGCTTAGTGAAGTACTAAGTAAATGAGCAGTACCTGGAGTTACTGTACAGTAGTGCCAGCACACAGTTATTTTATGATGCTTACTGCACATTAGCATAATAACACTATGCAGTAGGCTATTAGCACGATTTTAACCACCACAATACTGCACAGTGTTATTAGGCTAATACACAGTAAGCGTCTTGTGTAGACACGCCCTCTGGAGGGCAAATATTTTGGTGTTGACAGTTTTTGCTACTTTGGTTCTATGA
>NW_005842387.1:1270908-1312805 GCF_000455745.1 Alligator sinensis
CTTTACCTTCAGACTGAACTGACTAACAGAACTGGAAAAGCAGCTAAGAATTTTGTGCTATTACAGAAACATGCATGGAATAATAGCAAACTATCAACTAAGGTGAAGATGCAAATCAATGAGACTTATGTGCTGTCATCCCTGCTTTATGGTTCAGAAACATGGACTACATATACGAGGCACATCAAAAGACTGAACCACTTTCACATGAGATGTCTGCATAAGGATCCTGAATATAAAGTGGGAAGTCAAAATATCAAAGACAGAGGTACTGGTGCATGCAGGACTGATGCACTTAGAAACCATTATCAAGAAGAGGAGGTTGCGATGGATTGACCATGTCAAGAAAATGGGAAGAGACCGTATCCCCAAGAATATTATATAAAGCAAGATCCAAGACAGCTTTAGAGGAGTCACCCTCTATGGCAGTACCACACTGTGTGCAAAAATTATATGAAGTTGTTCAAAAATAATGTAGAAGGTTGGGAGAAGCATTCAGAATCCCATTCAATCTGGCACTGGGTGCAGCTCACCATGAAGTGGCTGTGATCCAGAAGATGGAAGCAAAGCAAGAAAAAAGAAAGCAGCATGATATAAACTTGGCTTGCAACTTAGACAATATACGGATCTGTGAAATTTGTAACAAGCTGTGTCGTTCTCGAATTGGACTTGTCAGCCTAAAATGGATTCATCAGGCATCTGACTAGACCTGTATGTGTACACCATGATTCAGAGGATCAGTGGTTGCCTACCTACATTGAGTCCTCAAAGGAGTGCGAGAAAAAGGAGAAGGAATTTGATAACACAGTAAAGGACAGAAATGAGATTTTAAGTAACAAGGCTGGTACCAAATCTGAGAGACTATTTAAGTAAATTGATAAATATTTTAATAATTCCTAATACATTTAAATTGTCCCTATCAAATGCACTCACCCATGCTTTCTAGGCTTGATTAAAAATTCCTTCTTTTTCCTCATTTTTATCTTTTTATTTCACGGTTTCAGTGAAGCAACTGGGAAACAGCCCCTTTATGGTGCTCTCACTATAATTCCCTCCAACTCCTGAATGCCAATTCTAAGTTCTTCTTGCTCATCTCTTAACAAAGTTTTCTTAGGGTCTGAAATGACAGCCCATTGTGAAGCCAGTGGAAATCTATCCATTGATGCCAATGGTCTTGGCTCTTAAAGCACTATTTTTCATGAAAAACTGTTTTGTCTCACTTGCTGAACTATTAGGACCTAAACCTAGGAGCGCACACTCTTTGTCATAAGAATCAATACATTCCAGTCAGACATCCAAAATTTTACCAGCAGGCTTAAATCTTTTCACACATCATATTAAAAACAAAACAAAAGGTATCCTTTTCTTCCTGGCTAAAATTTGTGTTGTATCATCATTATCATCATCATCTCTCCTTCATTAAATGGGACTAGAAGTAAAAGATATTTTGCTTTAAGCCTTATGAATTTGGCTTACTGTTTTTTGTCCAAGTCCTAAATTGGAGGGCAAAAAAGACAGAACGAAAGCAAAACCAAACAGCAAACCAGAAAAATAGAACAACTGGAAAGAGTTTTAAAAGTTCAGGCAAGACAGCACAAACTGTGCCATCTATATGTATCTCTTTATTTAGACTAAACTGAATTATTCAGTTGTTTCTTAGAAAAAGAAAAAAACAGACTGAGAAGAAGGAAAAGCAGAAAGAGAGTGAAGGAACAAGAGAGCAAAAACGTATCCCACAACAAATAAGAACAGAACAGAACTGGAAAAAAAGCTGGGGGGGCCAAAGACAGAATAGCCCAGACAGAATAGCATGCCTATTTAAAATGAATTTTTGACCTTATTTTTAAAACATTTATGGATCCCAATTGTCTGTCATGAGATCATTTTCTCCTACAATGCTGGCTTTTCAGCCGGCTCTGCACTTTAACTTGATTTCTCCAATTTTTTAAAAAGCAGATTGTTAGAAATAGCCCTTCTATCAGAAATTCTGTCCCATTAGTGTGTCAGCTAAAGGCCACTTGTCAATGTCAGCTTTATCAGATAGAAATGTGCCTCATGAGCTTTCTGATAGTTTTGGAGGACAAAACCTAGTGTCCATTTCTGAGTCTGTTGATTTGCCATGGATAGTGTCTTCTCAAGTTATCCTATGTTATTTTTACAATTTATCTGAATGTTTCATGAGATGGTGTATGGTTATTATAGCAGCTGCTGTATATTAGTGAGATATCTTACAGGAAAACTGACTGACAAAAGCATAGGAAGAACTAATCTAGCACTAAAATTATAGAGAAAGGCCCTCCTCTTCTCCAGCTGAAGCTCCCCTGGTGACATAATCTCCCGTGGGAAGGAGAAAAGCCCATACCAGCAGGATTTTCTCCTCCTCAGTTGTCTGCAACTTCTTTTGGGGAGAGACTTAATATACTGGAGACTATAGTAAGTATTTATTTATTTACTATTATGCAATTAGTCATCAGCTTGTCTTCTTACTGATGAGCAAAGGTGGAGGAAATCAGCTGTTATTCAATCTGCGTTACTGCAGTGCTGTCAGAGGTCAGTAGTTTGAGGTGGAGAAACTAATGTTGCTTATGTAGTATATTGAGAGCTTTCCTGGAAAGAAGTTGTTGTGACAATTGTTTACTTTTTAGTAACTTGATGCCTTTTGTTTTCATTTCTTCTTTTTTTTCTTTCTAGAGCTATTTTTAGGTTTTCTAAAGCTATTTTTAGGTTTCTTTCTTTCTTTCTTTCTTTTTAAGTAATGTCTGTCCCAAATCAGAAGGACATTCAAGAAATTCAAAACAAGTGTTAAGAGAAAGGGAGGTGTGGCCATTTCTCTTTGTGAACTGGAATATGGGGCTATATCACAATGGGAATAGAGACATTCTCATATTTTCCCCAATTGTGAACTGTCATAGAAGGGTAGGCATTAGTAGATTAGGCCTTTGATTTTAACTGGAAGAACTATTAAGATGTGGTAACTAAGTTCAGAATATTAAAGCTATCCAAAGTTAAGGTCAGACTTCAGAACAGATAGTATATGCTGCTCTTCTTCTCAACAAAAATGGGTTAAAAATTCATGCCTTTGAAGGAGAAACAGAACTATCCTGATGACTCTAATATTAATCAATTTAAGACCAAGAACTTTAAAGCTCTCTTGGGTGTTTTGATTAAGGACGTCTTGCCTCACAGGAAAAGTGAAGCTTTGGAAATTGGTAATCTTTGGGCATTACACCTAATAGAAAGGCTTAAAAGGGATTACCCATAAGGGACCTTCGTGAATCTGAAGAAACTATATTGGACCATAAATCTGAACTTTCTCTGAGGGGTAATAAAGCTTTACCATTTTCAGATAAGAAGAAATTGCCAGTACGCATTTGGTATGTAATTGGTCTAGTCTGTAATATCTACCAGGACATTGATTATTTCTTTACTCTCAGCCTTGGATAGACAGAATCATTTTATTTAATATTATAAGTTGGGTTTGTAAAAAATTACAAGAAAAGGAGGAGAAACTATAGAGATACCCACACTTGGCACATAACATTTAAAATGACAGATTAAAGTTAACTGCTTTAAGGAATCAGTTCTTTTGCTGGGGGTGATGTTTTTGGTAATTAACTCAGAATGTCTTATATAAAAATAATTTTCTGAGCTAATTAACATATATACCTGTTAATTTATATAAAATAGTATTATTTTGTAAACACATATATTTATGTTTAAATCCATGTTTTTCTAGGATTGTTTCTGAAGAAATTAAGCATGGGTATTGGAAGATTTAAATTTTCTATTCAAACTTGTAAATTTGAAAAGTCTGGAACAACTGAGACTGATTGATAATGACTATGTGAAAAAATACTGAATTATATATGGAGTCCAAAGATTTTAAATTATTACTTTTTTAAAGTTTAAATTAATATAAACTGCCTTGTGTACTGTAGCATGTCAAAGATTTGTTCCTTTAATGTTGATTGGGTTTATTTTTTATAGATTTTAAGGCCCAATATTAAAGATTTTGTTCAGACAGAAATCTAGAGAACTACAGTACTGAACCCATAATTTCACATGGTAGTCATATAGCCCATACGGCATCAGAGACATCAGGAGTTTTGGATCCTACTGCTGATTCTACTATACACAGACATTGTCTAAGGGTAAATCAAGGCACTGTGACTTTTAATCCCTATTGTAAAACAGGCAAAATACCTAATTATGCTTAATTCTATCCTCTGATACAAAGCTCTGTAGAAGGGAAAACTACTCATTTCTCCCCCGCCCACCCATACTTCAACCCTCCCCCCCAGTTTATAAAAGTAAATTTGGGAGAGCAAGGAAGAATCGAGGCTGGATCGTTAATGGCCTCTTTATGCATATCACATTGAGGGGGAGAAGGCACCTTCATCTCTCAGGGTGAAGTTACACATTACACTTAGACTATACTAAATCTATGGAAAGTTACATGGTGTTAAAGGTAGAATGTGATGTGAACAGTTGAGCCTTAAGGGTTAAAACTGCTTCTTGCCTATACAGATCTGATTGGCCACTAGAGGGCTGGCAAGCAGGAGTGCAGCTAGAGCCCAGGTGTCCTGGCTCCTGGCTCTGCTATGGGTGGAAGCAGCTGTGGATCAGACTGAAGTTACCCTAACACAGGGCACATCTACATGTGCCCCTATGGCTCCATTGTTACTGTGCCTTCATTTAGTACTTTGTTTTGAAAGTACTAAGTTATGGCACGGTAACAGCCTGTACTGCGCCGTCCACGTGGCGCATGGTTATTTTTAGCTGCTACATCACCATAGCAACAGGCTATACCAAGGGAACACGTCGCTACGGCAATATAGCATCATGTGTAGATGTGCCCACAAGCTAGACAGCATAGCCCAAAGTTAACCTTTGCTTGAAGTGGCATGACTTTGAAACACTCAGAGGGCACTTAGTACAAGTTAATGAGCTTTAACAGCTGGACATTTATGGAACTTGTTACACATTAATTTTAGGTGGCTCAGAAAGCACTTAACTCCTAGATTATCCGCACATTAAGATGTGTGCATTAGTTTTAAGCATCATTTAGATGTCTTAAAAGTTATGCCACTACAGGGCAGACTTATTTCTGATGTGTTACCCGGCTTGAATTCCACGAACGTGTGGCCACTCCCCACAGATAAACCCTTCAAGTTTTAGTCCTCCAGCATCCCAGGATGCGGTGTCACCTCCCTCCACCCTCCTGTTCTGTGTGGACAAACTTTCCATCCCCTGAACTTGACTGACCAGAGAGTGGTACTGGCACCAAGCCAACTCCCCCTCCCATCCCCGGGAGTGTGACCTGGCTGGGCAGCTCACAGGGGCACAGATCAGTCCTGGAGGGAAGACTAGTAGGGATGGAGGGGGAAGCAAGGTATGGTGCCAGAATGGAATCCCTGTGAACTGGGGCTTTCCTCCTAGGCCAGAGGCAGCATCCCTGTGAGTTGGGGCTACCCAATCCTCATCCCCATCCCCATCCCCATCCCAATTTATTTAAACATGACACTTTCTTTAATTCACTTACTCTTTATTTCTTTTTATTTTTTTGCCCCTTTTTATTTTATTATTTAGTGTCTTCAGCAGCTGACTTCCTTCATTTCACCACCCAGCTCCCATTCCCACCTATTGCCCCTCCATCTCCCATGTCACTACACATCACTAACCACTCCCCCTTCCAGCCTCATGCTCCCAGCCCCACCAACTCATCTCTCCAACCCACCCCCACCTAGAGCATGGATTGAAGCCTGTCCCGGCTCACCAGCCTTCCACTGGCAACTCACAGCTGTAGCTCCTAGTCAGGGTCCTTCTCACCAGCCCTCTCGTGGCACATCACAGCTGTGCAGGTCAAGGACAGTCAGAGAAGGTTTTTAGCTTGAACATGTGACTGCTCTAACTGCTCTAAACCTGAGCTAACACTAACACTGATCAGCATTTGAGAAGCTTAAAGTGTAATGTGTAACAAAGCCCCATGTCTGAAGTGCCTTTATTATTAAGTGTATCATATAACTTCAGCCTTACACTTGCTTTTCCTTCCCTTCCATGCAGCAGCCTGGCATAATTCAAGTCTTTGTTCTCTTAATACTCTAGCTGTTCTGGTAAATGAAATGGCAGGATGAGGAGCTGGAATGGGCTACACCCAGCTACTAAGAAGAAACCTAATACGAATTTGTGTGGTTGGGTGTTTGGGGAATGATTGTCCCTGTTGGATTTCCTCTGAAATAGTACAAATATGGCCCACTGCCTAAACTAACACAGTGAGGGGATATGAGTGAGGTTTGGTGAAATGAAAACATATATAGGACTTCTTTTGTGGCTTGGAATGAAAGGCATTTCCATATCTACAAAACCCAAAGATTCATAACAAATACAAACCAGTATCTTCCACAAGCTTTTCACAATGCAAAAAAAAAAAAAGGTAGGTTATTTGTGAACCTACCCAGTGTTGATCATAATCAGATGACCGTATCCTTCCATCGTCATCCTCATAGAATGGTAAACCTTCTCGCCTGGCTTGATGGTACTCCTTCCGTAGTTTCTGGATACGGTCTGCATTCCCGCTGACTGGACAGCCACTGCAAAATTTTGAAAAATAATGAAATTTAAACACCCCACATGTTACGTGTTGATATCATTATGATCAACATACTGTTTGGACTCTTTCAGCTAGATGTCTGCCCCCTAATCCACCCCACTTTTATGTATTTACTATTTGCATTCCTGTAGAACTTTGCAGTCCAAATCATAGATCAAGACCTCATAATGCTAGGTGCTGTGCAAATACAGTAGAAAAAAGTCTATCCCTGGCCAAGGAGCTTACAATAGAAGGATAAAACAAGAGACTACAGATGGATACAGACAGATGGAGGAGCACAAGGAAACTTTTAACATTCCTATAAGCAACTATAAATGGCTGGCACATTTAAATAATAACAATAATAATAATGATGATAATCTGCCAGAAAAATGTTTCCTTTTTCCACACTAAACATGAAATTTCCTTCAAACTACATTTGTCTGAGGTATGGGTCAGAAAGAAGCATGAAGACAGTTTTATCCCATATACAAGACATGAATCTTCCTTTAATATAAAGAACTAAGGTTTCAGCCCAGGAAATAATGGAAGAAAATCACGTCATTATTATATATGAGAAAAGTAACATCTGGTAGTTCAGCTCTAACCCTGCAAATATGTAGTTTATGTGCTGTAAACTGTCTCAGTGAAATCAATTGGGCTACTTATGATGTGTAAAGTTAAGTTTGTGCATAAGGTTTTGAGTCTCAGTCTTAGCTAGCATTCTCAAATTTCTCCAAAACCAGTACAGTTGGACTCACAAAACTAAGGAATTTCTTTGCGCACACAGGAAATACTGACTACATGAGAAAATAAAAGTTTTACTGGCTTTTTTGGGTGGGACAGCTGAGGGACAACGCAAATTTCCTGTCAACAAAATCCTGACATTGTTATATATCATTATATATCTTCTTATGTTTAACCCTTTATAGGTCTGCACCTGAACTCTTCTCCTTTGTGTGTATGCATAATAATACAGACTTCAATTGCACAAGTATATGTTATATTATTTGTGGAATATTAAGATAAAACCTCCTATAAAGAGCATCTTGCAACCAGAGTCCACAAAAATCATTTGTATGACTTGTGCATGGTGAAACAATTTTTCAGGGTACATACATTATATTACACCATTTCATAGTAAATATTTGCAAGCATCTACTGGCTATTAGCTCTGTAGCTAAGTTAGTAACTGTGGAGGTTAATTTCAGAGCTTTCATTAAGGCAGATTTCACTGAGCATATACCCACAGCTGAATGGGCAACAAATAGCATGAAAATCTTTATTCTCAAGATAGATAGCTCTCCCTGTGAACCCATAATCGATATTTTAGTTTCCTTTGCTCCCAGTCATCCAGTTTCCATCTCTATCCTCTCGCAAGTGCCCTACCTTACTTGTGCTTCTGCACTACTTGCTGAACTTAGGAGCCTTGTTCTATGCATATTTTCAAAAGCATAAAGTAGTGAGATCTCTTTCTGTAGTCTGTGGGCTTTCCTTCTTATACCAAAAATTTACTTCCACTGTTTCCCCAAACTCCTTCTGCAAACAGCAGTCTCAGTTTGGCACTTGTGATCCCCTCCACCCAATGGAAAAAAATGCTCATCCCTAGCTTACAGGCTATATGAATCTAAAACTAGCTGTATAAAATTGTAGCAATTAAACTGTTTGGCAATGCACCCTGATTTAGTAGAACTGATCCCAATCAAGCTACAAGAGAACTCCATGCAAACCTAAACTGCAAATGCAAACTGCAGTCACATAAACAAAATATGATTTTCAGAGGGGTCTGCACTAAAGGTAATTAAATGCCACATTCAAAACCCAGGTGTTTTGGCTAGAGCGCTACTGAAATATATGTTGGAAGATTCTTGCCTCCCCCTTGCCCACTCTTATTTCAAACTTCATAAAAAAGTATCACTTTGAGGCACAGAGCTAGTCTGGAAATTCTACCATGAAACGGGCTACTGCTGACTACTTGTGGATCCTGGACTAGTAAATGTGGCTGTCTTAAGGCATGACTACATTGTGGCTATGGTGTGTTTAAGTGTGGCTGTGGGACGACACCACTGGCATGGTTTACAACTTCATGTCTGCTTTGACACGGGCAAGTGGGAGTGTCCTACCCGACATGCCAGGCACCTGCAATTAGTACTGCCAACTTTACACATTCAAAATCCATTAGCCTGCCCCCCGCAAAAAAACCAACCAAACAAACCCTAAGGTAGGTTTAAAATCATAAGTTTTTTGGTGTTTTGTTTTTTTTCAAAGAAAGTGCTGGGTTCTTTTTAATTTGTCCTCTGATTTTTTGGGGCCTGTAGAAGACATGTTTTGAAGCTCCTCTTCATAGCCCAAAGGGCAAAACTTTTTATTTTTTTAAACTGAAAGCTAAGATTTCCATGCAGCACAGGACTCCACATAATTGTGCTTTAAGGAAAAGGACAACTCTCGTGGCAGTGAATTCCCAATACTAAGGACCATCTAGATCACCATCGTCATGATGCTGGGGGCCATGCAAAAATCTAAGTGAGCCATGTTAAAGACTGCATTGGCTGCTTTTCTTCAGCTAACTACACACTCGACTCAAATTCAACTGCAGATTTCAGCCATAAGCTTCAACAAAACATAAAAACTAAACATGATTTTGAAAGAAAAATTATTTATTTGATAAACGCAGATAATCAGATAATCAGTAATCTGTTTTATCCATAACCTATGAATGATAAGCATCATTTTTCTCCATCACTGCCCACATCAATATCTGTAAACAGATATTTGCTTTTAAGGCCTAAGTCCCCCTCTTCAAATTGGGAGAGAAGTAAAAGCTGTGCTAGCCTAACATAAAACAGTTCCACTCAATCCTGAGTAATGTGAGATGAATATAATGCCTGATCCAATGCTCATGCAACAGTTCTGAATTTCAGCTTGGCTCCTGACAATTACGTGAATATATGAACCACATTCAAACTCACCAGATGAATTAAATCAGCGCTGTGCAAATATCTCATACATAATCTATTAGTTTACCCCAAAGAAACTGAAGCATTGAATTCAAACAGAATGAAGTCATCAGTAATAAAAAAAAGAAACTGATAAGGCCATATTAAAAAACCCACAATTTTCCCATATTTGCGGGGAAGATTATACATTGACTGTAAACTATTCTCCCATCTGCCTACAAAAACATAATTAAAAATATATGTTTGATCAGATACCAGTTCTCAAGTAGGGAAACAGTAGAAGAATGCTTAGGATTATGATTATTTTTACTGAAAAGGAAACGATTTATAGAAGACACCTAAAAACAATATACCAATCAAAGTCAATTCATATTAGGATAGGTACTGGAACTCCTCACTGAGACTTAAGTAAAGGAGACAGCATTTTTGTGAGATCTATACCTACCACTGTGGTGCTCTTTCCTGTAAGTGAGAAAAATGGTCCTGAACCTGACCATGCTCACAATTTAGTGAAAAATTCAAATCTTTGACTTTGCTTCCTACACAAGAGATTCTTCTCCACAGGTACACTACACCCCCCCCACCCCACTCTCACCCCCCCCCACCACACACAAGTTAAGAAAACTATGGACTAGTCTGTTATCAGGAAAAAAATCCAAGTGAACCAATTACCCTATATGAAACTAGATGCATTTCTAAAATTGTCATAAATTTAATGAGACAGATTCAGATGTGACTGATACTGACATAAAACTTGAATTTATTTTGAAGAGTTTCTGAAGAACCCTTGCTCCTCCTCCCCTTCCCCCCACCCACCAAAAACCAAAACCAAAAAAAAACAAACCCCTTTGGCGAGTGAGAAAAATAATATGAAATGTTAGTGATGACTGTGATTGTTACTGGTTTCTGTTTTTGAATATTTGAGAGATGTTCAAATTCTATATCAATGGGGCACATGCACCTAGACAGTCAGCCACTGTTCAAGCTAGAAATCAGGGTCTAAGTTTCTACTCTATATTCTACCAATGCTTTGCTATACGAGTCCTATGCAATATATCACAAAGTCACTTAGGACCAGATTTTTAAAAGGATTGAGGCAACCAACTCCCATTAATTGATTTCAGTGGGAGTTGGATGACTCTGTTCCCTTACAAATGTGGGCTTAGCATCTCTTTTGGCATCTAAATCAGTGAAAAGTCTATTTGTTTCAGTGAGCTTTGAATCAGATCCTTAACCTCTGTATACTTCAGATACTCTGTCTGTACTATAAGGTTAGCAATGCCTACCTATGAAGTTAGAGTGCTTTGACATCTACAAGTGGAAAATGCTAGAGATGCTTATAACCTAACCCCAAGTAGCTTAAACATTGTTTTTCCAGTGTCCATCTAGTTTTGGGTGCTCTTAGTTCTTAGTTATGCCCTTCAGAGACAATGTTGTCGTAGAAACACAAAGAACATGAGCTTCTATAGGAATTTCTTATCCAAAACACACTTTACCCTAAAGAAAACAAAAGAAAAAATAAATGCACATAAGAGTGTCACTGGTTAAGGGAAAACAGCGAAACTGTGAATGCAATTATCCCGGTTGGACCACACTGAACCTGTGAGTGTTGGAGTTTTGACCTGATTCAGGCATCCCGCACTGTTTCCCAGGTACGGTTTATCTATCCCACATGCAATAGTGGTGCTCAGCCCTTTTTCCTGGGGGACCAAATGGACAGTGCCCAGTTGGTCCACAGGCCAGATCCAGCTGGTGGTCCCAATCCAGTGCCTGGGGTAGGTGCAGTGGGCACCATCCAGCCATGCAGAGGAAGGTGAGGGGCAACCTGGCGATGCAGGGGAGGAGGGCTTGACCCAGCCCCACAGGAGGAGGAAGGGGGCATGGCTCCACCCTGGAGCGGAAAGGGGGTGTGGTCTGGCCCTAACCCAGCCCTGCAGCAGGGAAGGGGGCATGGCCCAGTCCCATGGGGGGAAGGGACATTGCCTGGCCCCAATACAGGTGTGGGGGGAGAGGACATGGCCCAGCTCCATGGGGAAAGAGGTTGCAGCTCAGCCCAGCTCCAAGCAGCCAAATGGGGCTTGGGGTTTGGGTATTTGGCAGGGGGGAAGATGGCTGTATTAATGGCCACCACTCCGCCACTGCCAAATTTCCGGACCTGTGGGGAGCCCCACAAGCCAGATGCATTGGCTCCATGGACTGCATCTGGCCCACAGGCCAGAAGTTGAGCACCTCTGCTCAGAAGCTGAGCACCCCTGCTCCAGTACAAAATGGATTCTCCAATTCGTAACGAAGGTTAAAATCTGACATAGTCTTCACAGGATAAAACAGAAATCATAATTTCATACAGACATATCCCTGAACTCTCACAAAAACTATTTAAAATGGTATTACATTTCATCCCATCATTTCTGAAATGTTCTGAAGAGTTGTAGAACAACCAGCATGACAAGAACACTGTTATCTGCAACATGACATGCAAGTTACTTTTTTCACTTAATCAAGTCACCATCACCCGCATTTAATATATATTTCTATTGCTCAAATACTTCATAAAGATTTATTTACTACTGTACTTCCGAACAGCTTATCTTGATGTCAGTCATTCAGGTCAAAAATGCCACTTTATATTTATGATGTCTTACTGCACTTCTTTAAACAAAATTAAAAACAAATGTGGCATGCAAGGACTCAGATGAATCATTTAAAGATGTGTATAAATATATTTCTAAGAGGCAATAAACATTTAGTTTCCAGTGGTTTTCCTAAATGCATTAATATTGTAAAGCCTTTCTTTTCAGCTACTTACCTCAAACTCTTATTTCAAGCAACTGACTGGCAGTCTCTAAGCAAACAACTTGTGGTTCTAGGTTTTTTCAATAATTATGAAAAATTAATACTTTGCTACATCTTCCATTTACAAATGAATAACACACGCAACTAATTTCAGTCTGATTTAAAATAATGGGCTGAATCTTTCATTCAGTCTACTAAAACACAAAACTAATTACATCAAGTGATAAGAATGTACTGCCTCACGCATACAATATAGGATACAAAGAAACCCAGTACATAACACTACACTGTGCAGGCCGGGAGCGACCCGAGCCCTTTTCCGCGCTGCACGCGGGCTGTGGCCAGCAGCCCGGGCACGCTGGGTCGGAGAGGGAAGGCCGTCGAGCTGGAATTAGGCACAAACGCGTATCGGTAGTTTAAAAGATTGTTTACTTACACCGAGATGGCAGTGGTGCAGGCTGAAAACTTGCTTAAGTTGCGGTTACAGACAGGAAAGAAGAGAGGCGGACAAGAGTTCTAGACTCGTGAACTCTAGCCCAATCCGGCTGAGGGCTCTAAACATGCGAGCCTGTCGTCTCAACCGAAGAAAATACTCGTCCGAAAGAGCTCTGAATAAACTCACACGAAGTTTGCTAGGCTCCGTGGGTCCTTCTGCTCACTCATTCACACGAAGTTTGCTAGGCTTCGTGGGTCCAGTTCTTTTGCGTGCGGGAAAGGATACGTCTGGATTGCGCTCGGCGACGGGGAGAGGCTAGAGGCTGATCAGACCTCCGTTGCCTGCTTTAAATGCACTGGGTCCGTAAGGATCCACAGCGCTTAGAGATCTTCACACAGCGTGAAGTCTCCTCCTCCCTTGTTCGTGGAGTCCTCCAACTTGGGCGGAAACCACTCAAGCCTCTTATACGGCTAGCAAGCCAATCACTAGCCGCCACGTGTGAATAATTTAGAACTGGCCAATAATGGGACTTGAATTAGCATACAAATGGCGGGAACTCTTTGCAACGAGCATTTCTGTGCTGCAACAAAGAAATGCACCCTGCAAAGAAAGCTTCAAATTGGCGGGAAATTCTCCCTTGCACCGGGGTTCTCTTTTGCAACAGAAAACTCCACCGTGCAAGGAAGCTATAATTTAGCGGGGACAATTTAGCAGTGCCGAAGCACACAAAAACAAAAATCACACCCTTTGGGTTGTGACATACACTAGTACCAGTATCTAGAGTAACTAGTTTAAGTCACACATAAAGCCTTTCTAAGCATATGTCCAATATGATGCCAGCATTATTTCCCTTTATTGAAATGTTATATAGTGCATTAAGATGTTTTAGCAACTTCAGTAATAGGATGGTACAGGAAATGAATAACTGGAGTTCTTCAAGATCCATTTTTTACTTTTCACTTGTAGGTGTGTCTCAAGCCATTGAGATTCAACTGAAGACTTTTCCCCCGCCCCAAGCAGTATTCATAGCATGTGTTCTTGCTCCCCCCACCTCCCCAAAAGGCATAAATGGTGGTAGGGGTGTAGGTGGTATGCACTTCCTTCTCAACTGCAGAGTCCCAAATTGTATGACTTGGAAGAAGAGAGGAAGGGGGTGTGAATGCATATATACACAATACATCTCAAAGAACTCCAGTTACTATTAAGTAATTCCTTTGAGTGACTGTCCACAAACATGTACTTTCTCACTTGTGGGTGACTTCAAAGCGCGCGCGCACACACACACACACACACACACACACACACAGAGTAGTGGGTCTTGGAGTCTTCTTAGTGAAGACAAAGCACAGGAAAGCTCTGTCAAATAAAGCATCAGCACTCAAGGCTTCCACAATGGCATAGTACTAAGTAGTCCTAAGTAAACATATATAGAGAGCTCCAGGCAGACACCTTGCAAATATCACTTGTAGCAACTTTGTGCAGGGAGACTATGAAAGTGGCCTCGGTTCTGATGGAGTAGGTCTTAATCACAGAGGGTGGTTCCACCTTGGTGCTTTCATGACAGTTTAATGCAGCCTGCAAACCAATATCACCATGCCTTCTGATCCCTCAACTACAGAGCAAAGAGCCACACAATTTCAGAAAAGTTAGGAATCCAAAGAGTAGGCCAGAGCTTTTTTAACATCACGTGAATGTAAAGAAGCCTCAGATCTGAAGGAATGAGGCTTTGGAAAGAATACAGACAAGGCAAATTAATTTGCTGGCTACGGTGGAATTCACAGATGACTTTAGGCAGAAATTCTGGGTTAGTGCCCAGGGTCAATTTTTCCTCGTAAAAGGTGCTACTGGGAACAGTGGCAGATCCAGGAATGGGACAAGTGAGGTGAGGCCACCCATCTTGGCTGTGCCTTGCAAGTGCAATGAGGTCTGAGCTCACTGTCTGGTCAGTGCAGGTAGTTTTTCATAGTTGGTAGGGTCGGAAGGGACCTGAGCAGATCATCAAGTCTGACCCCTTGCCGTGGCAGGAAAGAGTACTGGGGTCACTACCATGGTCCATGACCATGGCCAGGTATTCATCCAGCCTCCTTTTAAAGACCCCCAGGGTAGGAGCCAGCACTACTTCGCTTGAAAGTTTGTTCCAGCCCCTAACCGCCCTGACAGTGAAGTAGCGCCTCCTGATATCTAGCCTAAATCTACCCTCTGCCAGCTTATGACCATTATTTCTTGTCACTCCTGGGAGTGCTCGGGGGAGCAGGGACTCCCCCAACGCCTGCTGGTCCCCTCTGACTAGTTTGTAAATGGCCACTGGATCCCCCCTCAGCCTTCTCTTGTGGAAGCTGAACAGGTTCAGGTCCCTCAGCCTCTCCTCGTAGGGCCTGCCCTGCTGCCCCGATCATGCAGGTGCCCCTCCTCTGGACCCTCTCCATGGTGTCCACATCCCTCCTGAAGTGCGGCGCCCAGAACTGGACACAGTACTCCAACTGCGGCCTGACCAGTGTTGCATAGAGGGGGAAGATCACCTCTTTGGACCTGCTTGAGATGCATCTGTGGATGCATCTCAAGGCCTTCCTGACCGCCTCCCCACACTGTCAGCCTACGTTCATTTTGGTATCCATAATGACTCCAAGATCCTTCTCTGCCTCTGCACTGACGAGAAGGGAGTTCCCCAGCCTGTAGGTCTGCTGCTGGTTCTTCCTCCCCAGGTGCAGTACCCTGCACTAGTCAGTGTTGAAACCCATCCTGTTCTCATTCGGCCACCCCTGTAACCTGTCTAGGTCCAATTGCAACCTATTCCTCCCTTTTAGCATGCCCACTTCTCCCCACATCTTAGTGTCATCTGCAAATTTGAATAGGGTGCTTTTTACCCCTTTGTCCAAGTTGCTGATGAAGATGTTGAACAGTGTGGGCCCGAGGACCAAGCCCTGGGGGACCCCACTGCCCACATCCCTCCAGGTCGAAAATGACCACCACTCTCTGGGTGCAGCCCTCCAGCCAGTTAGTGACCCATCTGACTGTGTAGGCATCGACCCCACAGTCTCCTAGTTTTTTAATGCGAATGGGGTGAAAGACTGTGTCCAAGGCCTTCCTAAAATACTTGCCAGAGTTACATGTGGGCAGTGAACTTGGAGCTTACCAGTTGATTGGGGCAGTGACTGGTTATAGCCCCTGTTTTGCATGGCTCTGGAGCACAGGGGTGAATGTTGCCCTTCCCCTTCCATCCCTCCCCCGAAATTCAGCGGGAATGAGTGGCAGCAATAGTGCTTGCTCTCTAGGCCCTGGAGCAGGGGGTCTAGCCAGATCTGGTGAGAGCTCATGTGTGAAACAGCCAAAGTGGGGTGTGACCATGGTGACTGGGAAAATAGGCCATACCAGCTTGCATTTTATCTACCCTTCCAGCTGAAGTAAACATAATCAGGAAAGGCTTTTCTGTGTACAGGCAAGGTATGAACAGATCACCATGGGCTCCAACAGCTGTCCCATGAAGGATATTAAGGTTAAGTTCAGTTCCTATTGTGGGACTTGATCCCTCAATCAAGGAAACACCTCAGACAGGCCTTAAAATATCTGCTATTTGCTAGATGAGAAAACACAAGTTAGCTTTTGACTGGTGGATGTGAATCTGAAGTGGCATGTGAAGACTGTGATAAATCAGCATGTTTAAACCCCAGCAGATATTCCAAAATGTCAGAAATAGAGGCCTACTCAGGAAAAATATTCCTTGGCTGACACCAGTTAGAGAACTCAATACCAGGCAAATCTGGCAGAAGTTTTCTGTTGTGTATGAGAATGTCTCTGACCTTGACAGAACATTTTTGGTCTACCTGCAAGAGTCATGCATCACTCAGACTCTGAGTTGAAGGGAATGCAGGCTTGGGTGAAGCACTTTCTCTTTGTTATAGTTTAGTGGGTCTGGGACTAATGGTAACACCTTGGCGACCCTTGCAGACAGCAGCAGAAAGTCCTGATACCAAAACTGCCTAAATCACAATCCTTGCCCAGATCACAAAGAGGCGAGGAGGACCTTGGCCAAGTCTTACCTCATCTTGTGGAGTACCTTCCAAACACGGGATCAGGCACATGTTTGACAGGGAAGGATTGACACTTGTTGATCTGTTATAAACAAGTCTATTTCTGGGTAGCCTTGGTTCACAAAGATACACTAGAGGATAGCGATATTCAGGTCTCACTTGTGATGGATGGAGACAACTCTGCTGAGGTGGTTTGCCATAGTATTCTGAAGACCTGGCAAGTACACCAAAGACAAATGAAGTTAGGAATACATGTACCACTGCTACAAGTGGACTGCCTCCCTGCAGAGGTAGGTAAATTTTGTGTCACCCTATAATTCTGGTGTTTTCCATCATGAATTGGATATGACGTCAACAGATACAGTAAAGAAAAGCTCTACAGGCTTTCGTTACTGCTCTGAGCTCCAACACCTTGATACGGAGCAACACATTTCTTGGCATTTAGTTACCCTGTGCCTGGAGGCCCTCTGTGCATTCTCTCTATCCCAGTAAGGAGGTATCCATGCTGATAGTTATGGGCGGATGTGTGAGAAGAAAAGGGGCCCTTTTGTACACATTTCCCAGGTCCACCACTGTAGAGGAGACACAATAGTGTAAGGGACTGTCAGGAATGTGTGGAGGGAGTTTCTTCCTGTATATCTTGTGCAGTCAAGCTTGCATGGCACTGAAGTGGAGTCTGGCTTGCAGCATCATAAAGGTGCAAAAGGCTGCTGAGTAAATGATGTTGTGTAGAGCAAGTCAAGTGTTGTAGTAGGACTTTTCCTGATAGACAGGATAAACTCTTTCATAAGCAGAAAATGTACCTGAGGAAGGTAAGTGTCCAATGACACTGAGCAGAGGGGTAGTATGGCAATTCTGCACCCTGGGTAGCAGCTTTGCATGGGGCAGTACCAACTGCCATGCTGACAGCAGCTATTTTTTACACCCCCACCAGAGGTGGCACCTGGCATTGCTACCCTTGTTGCCACACCTCAATTATACTACTATGTTCCTTTAAACTTGGCCTTTTGCCCTGGGGACAATGATTTCTGGAAGTTTACTGTAAGCTCAAAGAACGGAAGAGCCATGTTGCTGCATGAATGTTTCCAGCACATACTCTGTGGAAACCCCTTTCATCAGACAATTTTCTAAATGGAGGAAGATTTTAATCCCCCATTTCTGGAAGGAGAATGCTACTATTAAAAGCACCTCCCATCCAAATGGAAGACCCCGAACTAATAATCTTGAGATCCCACTTCATGGGTCCCACTACAGATCACATGTAGTGTCTGTGCAAAGGTCTATGTGAAATGTGGAAACAGGCATCCTTCAAATTGAAGATGGGCCCACTGAAGTCCTGAGGTACAGGACCTAAAGTACCAGATTTTGTTAACTATCCTTGGAGCCTTTGGAGGTTGGGAAGTCGCAGAGATTACACAGTAGCTTGGTGATGGCTTCAACAGCATAAACATCTGATGTCCTGTGAAGTGAGGAAATACATCTTATCATGCTCCTGATTAAGAACCTCTCTCTGAAATGGGATCTCAAGCACCAAGATTCAGCCAAACTCACTGCTGCTGAGAAGAAAAGATGGTATGGGAATAAGGTGCTGGATGTAGCTTAGTCGCAGCTCAAAGATTTGGTTTCCTTTCCAGGTCTGATGCTGTGCCCATGGCCTTGCTGAAAAGAAATATTCAGGTTTCCTTTCTCTCGTGCCCTGGATTAAAAGATCTAAAAATATCACAATTTTCTGAAGTGCGAGATTTGTATAAACACCAAGAGTGGCTGAGGGAGGTAGGAATCAGTCCTTCACAGCAGGGACAGCTACAAAACTTGGAAGATTTTGGCAATTGCAATACCATAAAGGACAGAAAGGTTTTCTTATGCCTCCAAATTGGTGCAACAAGCCTCAAGGAAAAAAAAAACCCTTAAAAAATTGGTGTAGCTAAACATGAAGGAACTGGGGGAAGGGGGAAAGGGTAGGAAGATCATGGATCAACCCTGGAGGCCAAAGCCTTTGCCCTTCTTTTCCAACAAAGGTTAGGCGAGAAGAAGGGCTAATATAGATCGATGGATAAATAATGAATAGTAGTAACGCTACTACTGCTGCTGCTGTTGCTCCTGCTATTATTAATAATATAGCAATGAAAGTGAATAATAAAAGAGAAGGAAAGAAGCCATGTACAGCCCTCAGGTAGACTGACAAAAATGCTTTGACTTAGCCAGAGTGTTGAGAGGAGCTGAGGAGTAGGAAGTACCATATTTACTCAAGTTGAAGATGAGGTTATTTCCCTATTTAAAAAGGGGGGGGGGGGGAAAGCCTCTCGCCTTACAATTGAGTATAAGGTGGCAGGGGACAGGCCGTGGCTTTGGCCCCAACCTGGGGTTTGGGCTGGAGCCAGAGCCACAGTTGCTGCCTGCTGCTTCTGAACCCCCTCCACTCCTCTCCCGCAACCTCAAGACCTTGCTGCCCCACTCTCCCCACTTTGCTGCCCCTTCCCCTCTCTCCCTCCCTCTGCTGCACTCCTACTTACCTTTGTTCCATGTTGGTAAGTTCCAACCTTGCTGCAGTGCTGGCTCTGTGCCACTGCTATGGGGCTGGGCTGGAGCCATGCTCAGTGCTCCAGGCTGCAGCAGGGACAGAACCTGCCAGCATGGAGCGAAGGTAAGGTGATGGGGTGTGGATGAGCAGGCAAGGGGTAGAGACTGCAGTGGCAGTGGGGAGATGGGAGGAAGGGGGACAGGGTTCAGAGGCTGCAGAGGCAGGCATAATGTGGGTAAGTGGCAGTGAACAGACAGCAGAGGGTCGTGGTGCCTGCTAGTGGTGAGCGAAATGGGCCATATTCGATTTGGATTTGGATTGTGCATCTCAGCATCCATGAGCCGCCTGGTACCTTGAGGTGTGTAGAAAAAACATTTAAAGCTGTGTCTATGTCTGAATCATTGAATCTCTCTGAATCTCTCCAAATCAATTTGGAGAGATTAATGGGTCTCCTGATTCGATTCGAATTCAGAGATTCGGCCACCATATCGAATCAGTGACCGAAGTTTCACACAGCCCTAGTGCCTGCCTTTCACTGACTGCCCCCTATCACCTGCCCCCCTACTGCCTACTCCCCAATGCTCCCTCCACTGACTGCCCCCCACCACCTGCCCTGCCACACACTCCCCCTACTGCCCCCCCCATCGTCTGTCCCTTTACCCCACTTATAGCCTCCCCCCACCACATGTAGTAGTGGAGGGAGGATGAATTTAAAATTATCCTTCAATAATTAGATTCCATACCTTGAATAAATTTATAAATTTTCCATGTACAGAATCTAACTACTGGGGGGGATCATCTTAAATTCAGGATTGTATTATATTCAGGTAAATATGATGTATATACCACTTTTTAAAGCCTTGGTGTATAAAGGGAGGAGTTAGAACACATGCAAAACCCCTCTGGTTAAAGTTCAGAGGTATGAAACACACTCAGAAGTGAGAATGTGTAGATAGTTTAGGAAGAAACATACGTTTGCTGTTTACATCTCTAGTTAAATAAATAACTAAAAACAGCCTTTACAGCCTAAACAAGCTAATTAACAATAACAGCCTTTCCTGAAAAATATCAGAGTCAATTCTAGAACCTGCAAGTTAAAAGTACATGTATCATAACACCTCAAACTTCAGAAATACACATCAGACAGTGAGCACCAAATAGAGGACATACATCTTTTTAGCTTCTTCAGCCATGGAAATTCCATGATTTTATAAGATTCTGCAGGATTTGCAGTCTTGCTCTGAGCAGGAAAATCTCATGTGTATGTAATTACAGACTTCCCCAGTGAAAAGGGGCCATGGCAGGACACTTGTTTCGGAAACTGTGAAAGCTTGCCAGATCACCGGAATAGAGTCTGCAATCCTACCTACTCATCTGAATGAGGTATGCTGACAGGTATGTGGATAGATTTTTTGCTAGACAGACATTAGATAGATACAGAAGAGTACCTATGCCTTTTTGCATCTATCCATATGAGCATAAAGAAATGTACAGCTGAATGTCATACACAGATAATTAGGGGAAAAAATAAGTTAATTTATAAGTTATTTAAAGTATATTTGAATTAATATACTAACGTGTAATGTCCCTGAGTTGCAATCTGTTGTACAAAACTTAAAGTCATAGCAGCTCCTCAGCTGAACATATACTGTCACCTTTATCACTGTAGACTAACATAACAGCGTTACAACCACTTATGTCCAAAAGGTCAAAGACTCGTGCAGTAGCACATGACTACCATTTGTCTTGATGTAAATTGAGCCCTACTGACCTTATAACATCATTGCTGACCCTTTGACATTAGGACTTTAGTAGAGAGAAGACAGATGATATTCTAAGGCTCCTATGGATTAATTAAAAAATATATCCAGGTTCTTCCTTACTGGTACCACAGCAATCAGCATTTCAATTAACCCTTACCTTGCCAAACTAGCTGATAGTGACAATAATCTCAAATAAATTATCTGAAGACCGAGACCAAGAGATTTATAGCACTTTCAGTTTTTCCAAAGTGTTTATACAGCATTTCACAGTGGTTTGATATAAAGCATCCATCCATTTTCCACCTCCTTCCTCATGACAAACAACACCTTTTCCTGTTTGTGGTGGCAGATGGCCCAGCCATTCAAGCAAGCACCATCTCTTCAATCAGGGCCACTTTTTGTCTCTGTTTCCCTTCTCTTTGCAACCTGTAGTTGGCTATCATTGTGTCACAATAAAATGGGGGGACTAGCTTTATGTTTCACTTCAGGAAAACAAAATTGGCATCCTAAAGGTTTAACCTCACCAAAACAGCAGGTATGAAAGAGTGATAGATGTTATTCCAATAAAAACACACTACTTGTTACCAAAGGGGAGAGAATGAAAAGAATTGTTAAAAGGCATTTTCCTGCACATCATAAGCATGTATTCCTTACTTCTGATGGAAAGGGACAGTTTTGTTCTACTCAGTCTAATGTGCCTGTTAGGGGGAAGCAAACCCAGATTTTAATTGATAATAATAAAACGGTGGCTTCTGGTTCAGGCTAGTTAATGGCAAATGTCTCAGTCTCTGGCATGTAAAGAGTTTACAGCTGTCTGGTTGATCTGAGATGTGAATGTCTCAGAAGGACCAGGAAGAGGAGAGAGATTAGGGACTCAGCTGCTGACAACAATTGAACCCTCTATAAACAATACACAATGGAAATAATGGAAAACAGACTTTCCTGGTATTTTCAGTAGCCTCTAGACAATGCAACAGTTTCTGGTTTCTTCAGTAAAGATGGTATCAATTAGGACTTTTATCCATCACGATAAAGTCATGTGCAAAATTTAATTCAGGACACCCTCTCTGAGGTAATTTATTTTGGATTCTCACTGCAAAGTACTTCAATTGTCTTTTTTGGCCCTTTGTATTGCAACAGAGTTGCAGCCGGCATATTTACAATGGATACATCACACCAATACAGACTGCAGATTTTCAGCCCTCCAAATCTTCAACAGCTTTAACAATTCAACTGAGTACCAAATGCTAAATTGTTAAAAGGAAATGTAGCTACATTTCTTTATACCTTTTCCACCTCCATGAAATTGGCACCTAGCTTTTCATCTGCACTGGGGTTTAGTCAACGTTTCTAAAAAATAAAATCAGAAATATGTAAAATGCTCTGAAAACTTCTAGGACAAGAGTCCCCTATGCAGTCCTAGAAAGGAAAAGCAGAGGAACAGTAGGTGACAATATACTAGCCTTAATTTCTGTGATCCCATGTGAAGACTGAGGTTCTGAGAGGATCACAGAAGATGATGCAGCCCACATGATAAATTATATTTTGCTGAAAACTACAAATTCAAGTCTGACATTATTATTTCAAAGAACGAACATCTTCCAAGTTATCCACAAGGGACTAAATTCTGCTTTCAGTTACACACATGCAAATCTATGCCACTGGCAGAATGGCAGCATCTAATTTACTATGTGGTTTCTTTTTATAATGCCTGGCCTGGGTGGAAAGACTGTAAACTTAAAATCTTAACAGCAAAGTTCCCCCAACTTAAAATTCCCTGAGTCTGTAACCCTGCTGAAGAAATAATTTACTATTCTTTAAAGAATGTATTTATAAGTTGCCCAAAATGTCAGGAGGGGGAAAAAAAGAGAGAGAGAGACAGAGAGAGATCACACGGTCAAAATGCATCCTTATTATAAAGTGTTCTTTTTAATGGATTATCACTACTGGGCTAACATTAATCCAGTATTAGGACTTTTACGGGAAAAAAATACAAATGTAATTTATCTTTTTAACTGTCAGCTGCATTTCTAAAGCTTTAAAGTCTGTAGCTTCCAGGGGCCTTTTGTCTTTCTGCCATGGCAGGAATATCTTGGACAGCTGTAAGAGCTTTGTAAGCTATCTTTCTCAAAATCCATTAGCTAATTCAAGGAACCTAATTAGAGCTGCCATTTTGATGGAGCATACTGAACGCTTAGTACAAACTAGTAACACCATTAATGTTTATTAAAAATCACAAGAACTAGAGCTCTCAGTTCCATATACATGTTAATAGACAAATGCACAATACTTATTAAATCACACAGGGTACTAAGACAATAGAAATATATACAAGTACAAATATACTAACAATGTACTCACGACCCAGTGGAAAATATTTATTCATAAATATTGAAATAATGAAAATATAACCGATGGACAATTTTACACAAACTGCTGAATATAGCGTTACCTCCTCTTGCAACATTCTTATGTGTGTTAAAGAAAGCAAAACCAGCTAAAGATTATGTGTTTCTTATGTTTTTACTGAGTAGTGTGCTGACAATTTGGAAAGCATTTTGTGCTTACCTCAAGAATGCACTCCAGCTGGAACCATTTTATAACTTCTCTTAAACCAACCACTCAAATCACCCCACTTTGTAGACATTTACACATATTCCAACATTGGTCTGTTTAAGGGCATCCAAAGATTCAAATGGAATTTGCACTGTTGAGCTGTAACTCAAATTTTGCTGTAGACAGCAACAAAAATGGTAGAGAGCGCCAACATATAAAGACATCTGGAGTAATGCTCTCCTACATACTACTGAATAAAAAGCCAACTATAATGAAAAAACAACTTTCAACCAGTGAGATAATGTTGGATATGCTGCCCATTCCTATGAACATATCAGAGATCTAATTAGATTAGATTGCACTAGCACATACCTTGCTTTATAGAGAAAAGCTACCTGGACACTACCTGGCTTTAGTTTTAATTTAGAGCTTTAGAAACTGAAATAGAGAAAACCTGATAATACATGTTACTGTTTTCAATTTGATGCACATCTTCATTTCAATCTAAAACTGTCTGGATTTTGCTCCTAAGTATAACTAAACAGATGTGAATAGAAAAATCATCACAGTTTCTACAGAAAGACAGCAGATGTTCTTATTAAGACACTAGCATTTGTAAGGTGAAACGCATAAGCTTTACAAGAATGTAACACTCTAACTATAATATAAGGATGAACAGCAAAGATAGAAAATGAAAAATAGCTTTGAATGTATTTCATTAGTTGTCCATGCAACATGTGGCAAAGTACATTGTGTATTATCCAAGCATGCTAGAACAACCTTTAAAGAACATGGAGCTACTTCCAAGGATAGATATGATCTACATACAATCTTTGGAACAACCCAGCTCTAATATAATGATCTAAAACAGGGGTATTTAAAACCCAGCCTGCAAGCCAGATCTGACTTGTGGGGCTGTTCAAGGGTCTAGAAATTTTGTTGGGGTGGGAGGGAGGGGAGGGGAAACTGTGGCAATTAATGCAGCCACAGCTCCTCTACTGTCAAGGGTGTTTCTAATTATATACAACAGGTGTACAGTAGCAGATCCAGGAGTGGGGAAAGGGGATGTGGCCCCTCACATTGGCTGTGCCTTGCATGCACGGTGAGCCCCAGCCTGGTCAGGGTACGGTCTGGCTGGAGGCTCTGCTTTCGTATAGCTTGGGACCCCAAGGATGAAAACTGCTGCTGTTGACCCTTCCCCTTTCTTCCCCTCCCCAATGAATTCAGCAGCAAGTAAAAGTTGGGGACAAGTGGCAGCAGCAGCATTCTCCCTCTGGACTCAGGAGCTGGGTGAAAGCAGGAGCTCCAGGCAGACCGCTTGCTGGGAACTCATGTGAGACATGGCTAAATAGCGGGTGTAATCACGCTACTGCGTCCTCTCTGGATCCACCCCATGGGTGTACCACTAAGAGTTTCTTTGTCAGGACAGTTGCAGTAAAAGGGGATAAAATGTTTACTGCAAAGCACTGGTGCTGCCCTGGGTGAGCCCAGGAAGGCATATTCATTTCAGCTCTCTCAGAGAAAGGGCCATGTTCAAAATTATGCATTATCACAGGAGTGTACACCAGGGGTTGAAACCTTTTGGAGAAGTGGGCCACTGCTTGCATCCCAGCTGTCACCATGGATCATAGATGCCCCCGCTGCTGCAGGCTGTCACTCCATAGCACCCAGGCCATCTGCTATTGCCTCAACTATAGGCCACCATGCCCCATTGCTTCTCCCATGTGCCATCAATTTCTATCCTCAACAGCAGCGCGGAGGGGCAAATTCAGCAGCAATGGTGAGCCACACATGCTGCAGGAGGCAGTGGGGGGAGGGTACTGCAGCGGGGAACTGATGACATGGCGTGGGATGGAAGGGGTACCACACCAGGCTGCAATGGGTGCTGCTGATTCCCTGTGGTGCCATAGGCTGGATCCAAGCACTTTGGGGGCTGCATACGGCCCATATGTCATAAGATGCTGACTGCTGCTGTACACAACAGTCACAAGCTATGCAAGATGAATGCGCTTAACATATTAGCTTAATCACTAACTTCTGTACACAAAATACAGCATGAACAGTTGGGCTTGCTCATTTTCCAGATGGGACAGAGATGCAAAGGTTATAGTTAACAGTACAAAACACTCTCGTATAATGCACTGACCAACTTCATCTCACCAAGTGCAGGAAGCATAAACTCATTCTTCAAACAGAAACGAATTTACCCAGTGTTTCTTGTCCTAGTTTTCCTCAGGATGGCAAACATAGCTTGCAGTCAGTATGCAAAAGGACCCTCACCAACAGGGAGACTGAGGGGACATACGGAGTCAGTAGAGCTACAAGGCCTTCCAGCTACTTAGGCGATCTACTTACCAATAACCTAGGAGACCTGTGCTACTAAGCTTCCAACTACTGTCAGAACTATGGCACAGTTGGAGCAACTCCTTTCTGCAGAGGTGGGCTGTGTAGAAATAGAGTCACTCTACCTTGGTTCCTTCCAACAGACTGGCACAGGGGCAGATCCAGGAGGGTCCACATTAGATCATGGTCTAGTCACCCCAGCGTTAGGCAGGGTGAAGCTGGAAATGGGGGTGCATCTGTGCAGTGCTGGTCACTGCTTCTGCACCCACCTTTACAAAATCCTGGAACTGCCTATGGGCTGGCATAATCAGGGAGTAGGTGGCCCCCAAAATACATCTTGTAGTGACCTGCATAATTAGAAAAAGGTTTGAATTGAACTGACAGATTGAACTCAGTGCTAAGCCCTAAAGAGGCAACCTGCCTTTAAGAAATGCTACAGAAGCTTCTATTTCTGCCTATTTTCTACCTGTGGGGACTATTTACCATCTTTAGTTTTCCCTGGGCCTGAGGAAGGGTGTGTGTGCCTGAAAGCCTGCAGAAAAAGATAATTTTTTTTGCAATTTCTTAGTTGGTCTAATACAAAGTATCATCTCTGAACCAAGAGTTGTAGAGTTTTGCATTTCTCTTTGTCTCAGATCAACATGGCTACCAAATACATCCCTGAACCAGAGGCTTTTGTTGATTTTCATAGGAACTGCAGGCCTACGGCACTTCTGACAGTTAGACCCCTGGCCTTCTGAGGCCTATCTGTGAACTTTGGTGCTTAACTTCTGAATGTAAGTTTAAAAATCCTGGCTTTGCTTTTTATATAGCTATGATCAGAATGTTAAATTAAACCAGAAAGCAAAACAACGTATCAACTACAGACAGACCCAGCCATGAATTTTTAGCTATTGATTTCAACCCCACTTACATTGTTGTTACATGCTATAGAGAAAGAAACAAGCTCAAAGTCTGCAATCTGGCTTGGAACATCCCTAAGTGATCTGGTTCAGACCCATTCCTAAGGCATATCTTTCACTGGATCCTCCCTCTCCTTCACAAAGTTTTGCCGGTAACCTCCCCCTCTTCTCCAGCTACAACCACTCACATGGTTTCAACTAAAATCTTTATGGAAATGATTTACAAATCTATCTTTCCATGTCTGATTTGCCTTGCTCCATTCATTCTCATATCTCAGCCTGTCTTTCTGACATCTCATCCTGAATGTCTTGCAGTCAAGGATGCCAACCTCATCCACCCATTTGTCAGCTTCTCTCACAAGCTATTCCCCTTCTCCCAGGCTGCCCTTATACATAAAAGCCTTCTCTGATGTGTAAAAAGTCAATACCTCTCCTTCTTGAAATCCCTCCTCAAGACCCATCTCCCCTGAGAAATCTACAAAGCAGTCAGTCAGTCAATGATGGCTAGACTGTGGGGGCAGGTGGGGATAGCAAACATGTCTCTTTTTTTCCATCATTCTTAGGATACATATGTATTTGTTCACCACATTAACAATACCTACTTTACAAGAATATTAAGGATGGAAAGTCAAACAGGCAAAATGTAAGAACTCGCAGTGTACCTGGCACTTGCCTAGCATCCCCACAGCACCCTCTATGTTCAATTCTTCACTCCCCTCCCTCCTTTGCTCCCCCTTCCTGTCCCTCACAATCCCTTCTAATCCCCTGCTTCTATTCTCAACCTTTCCTCTTTCCTCATTCCTTACCCGTTTGCATTGCTATCAGGTTGGGTCTTTCTCCTCTTCCAAGCTAACAGGGCAGCAGAAGAGGAGCACAGAGAACATTAGCAGACGTTCAGTTCTCCTTGACCTCAGTTCTCATGCTTGTGGCCACAGTGGTGCTCAGTAACTAGAAGGAGGAATTTCGGAGAAAATCTGGCTCTTTAGTCCAGACTGGAATATGTTCAGTACAAGCAGCTTCTTTGGTGAATTTACCTACTTGACAAGTTTCAATGGAGCATAAGAGAAGTGTAACTTTTCTGAGACTCATAAACCTGGTCAGCTTTGGGTGGATTTTCACAGGGATGGCAAAAAGTATACCCTTGAGAACAGGCTGATACCTTCCTGCTCAATTCCAAGTCCCTGATTCAGACCATGAAAGCCCCAGACCTATTATGGAAACAGCTGTAAAAAATTTAACTTTGGCAAAGCAACATATTTTCCCTTAACCTCTCTCTCAAAAATGACCGAACCTTTTCTGGCATTTCAGCTTAAGGCAGGCCCTCAAAAAATGTAGAAGTTAAGGGAAAGTTTGGCAAAGTTATAAGAAGCTGATGCTTACAGTGGGAAGTCTTCCTTCCAGCTTGTTTTAAAACAATGGCATTTGATTGCATGGCTCTCTTCCCACCCTCTTCATATCCAATTTGTCTTCTACAATAATAAGCTTCTCAGGACAAAGGACAGTGCCATTTTGTGTGTTTGTGTATCTAGCACAAGTGCAATACTACACACAATACTAGTGCAAATACAATCTTACTCTCTGGGCACTACTGCAATATAAATACTATTTAACAACAAATTTGAAGGCCAGCTAGGGTAGCAGTTAGCACTCCCGTGTGCATTCTGTATGAAGTGAGAGTCAGCTTAATGAGATGGCTAATTGATGAGTGCTACTTCCTTTACTAGTCCATTAGGGTAAGTAAAGCACATGGACACTCCAGCCCATCAAATATGAGAAAATACATTAATTTTGGATTTCTTAGAGCTGTTAATAAATCTGACACTGTCTGGCAGTTTTCTTCATTTCCTACCATTTGACAGATACTGTGATCACAAGTTACAAAGGATGTATTTTTTTCTGTGAAATTATCACTCCAGTAAAACAAGCCAGAAGGAAACATGATCAAGATACAGAAGCAGGGTCTCATTTTTTAAAAAACTTTAGGAGGCAATTCTGTGAATGTCTGTTACTGTGAACAAAATATAAATTTACAATCCTGTATTGTACCATATATATGAATTTAGTCTACAAAATAAACAAACCATGCACATTTGTTTTCACAGCAAAGCTACAATTCCTCTCAGAGTCAGCCAGGTAAATTCCTATGACTGTTTTCTTTTTTTCCCTTAAACTGATATTTATATGGAATCAAGCAAAATCTTCCCAATAATTTTTCATTACTAATGGCTTTTTTTGTATGTGTGTTTGGTGAGGAGAGAAGGCAAAAGGGCAGGAAAAGCAGCTTTAAGTGCTCAGCAAATGATCTTCCTGAATCTGGGCCTCATAAATCCTATCAAATGTTATATTTCATCAATAGGCTTGAAAAGCTTTTTTCTCTGTAATCATGAAGCTTGGCTTTAAAATTTACGGTTTCATTTTAGAAATGGACTATAAAAAGAGTCTGACTTTGCTGTCTATCAACCAGACTTGACATGAGCAAGTATGGTGTGGGCTTTCAAAGTGATATATGTGTATATATATATATATATATATATATATATGTATATATCGAGAGAGAGAGAGAGAGAGAGATGCACACAAACACTATACAGAGAGAGAGTGAGAGAGAGAGAAAGAGAGAGAGTAGGTATATCTTGGTATGTACAGGTATGCATGTATACACTTATTTTTTTTAAAAGAACAAGTCCTTAAAAATGCTTCACGATGACAGCATATCAGTTTTTGTTGCGATAAACTATGCAGACTTTAATGTAACATTCCTTTTTTGTAAGAGTATTATTTTTCCAAAAATCTGACCATTTAAAGAAAAAAGAGTTGTGGAAAAAATAACATTACCAAGACAAAAAATGAGCATGATTATGGTCTGAAACACGAGTGATCGCTGTCATCTATTTATGTTCCAGGGGTCCTAGGTATATGCATCCCAGTTAGGCATCACCTACAGTAGGCACTCAGATAACAGTGACAAGAATAGTACACAAACCCAAATGAAACAGAATAAAGCGCTTATATTAGCTCTTTTTCTTTTTCATTATCCTTTTTTTAGGATTGCAATTATCACATGCTACCATCCTTGCCACTTAGCTCAACCTGAGACGTGAGTGTTGGGGGTGAGAGAGAAAGCCTGTGAGCCTTGTTGCTCATTATAACACAATGGGAAAGTTAACCTTAGGGCACATGGTCAAAGCTGAGTAGAGAATGCTAAAGAAGAGCTACAAAGCATTGAAGATAAATTTATTCCTCTGTCAAGAATCAGAAAACAAAGAAATCCCTTTTTTTTGTGGCTGCTGAGATAACATACATAAAACTAAACAGTGAAAACTAAATTGGGTAATGTTAAGTATTATTATGGACACCTTCCCCAGGTAATTTCTGAAATAAGCGTTATAACCAGGACCTCATTTTGCTCATTTATAGCTAGTAATGAGATATACCACCAATGGCAATGGGCAATTGGTTCCCTAGTGTTGGCGATCCGTGTAGCATGTACAGAACACCACCACTGGCTTGTGAACATTTCTTATAGAGCCTCATAAAAAATTATGTCAAATTCTGTCTTGACTTATGGCCTCTGTGATGCCATTGGCCCCAGTGGGCTTTTATATCAGGACAGAATTTGTTTCTTAAATGTTTATGCACACTTTAGCTTGGGTTAAGGACACCCTGCTTGCTCACTGGTGCAGAAGTCCTTTATTTTATTGGTTGTTTCTGGCCCTTGGTATGTAGGCTTTGTATTTAAATGTATATATTTACTTCATTACTAAGCTTCTATTATCAGAAACTTAACATGTGAAACAAAACACATGATTGATTGATTGATTGATCGATCTATCTATCTGATAGATGAGCGCGGCTATCTATCTATCTACCTATCTGATAGAGCCACGCTCATCTATCAGATAGATAGACAGATAGATAGATAGATATAGTCAAAGAATGGTGCTATAGCCCCTTCACTTGAATGGAATCAAACATTCCAGAGGACACATTCAACAGGTTTACAATCTTCAGATTATAGTGGCATGTGTACAGAATTCCACATTTTTTACTGCCGTGCTAGCTGTGTCACCATCACAAGTTGCTGTGAAACTGAAAAGGGATGAAATATAATAATATTTTTCAAAATGTTTTTACAGTCTAGTATACTGATTCAATTAAGACATCAAAATCCTTGGCATTTTGAAACAGTATTGAACAGTATCTGGGCTACTTAGAAATAGTATTAAATTGCTGTCCTGGTGGATAAAGAACACTTTTGGAAGCCCATGTGATCCACACCTATATTCTTTCTCCTTCTGCCATAACCTTTTATATATCTTTCTATTCCAAGGCTGTAACCAGGTCGTTCAGCCCTTTCCTACTATATGGGTACATCTACATGTTGCTGTACGGTGACTTTGCTACGCTGCTGTGCTTTAGTATTTCCTTTTAGAAGTACTAAAGCGCAGAGGAGTATGGGCGGTTACTGTGCCGTGTGCGTGGCTCATGGTTAGATTTTGCTGCTATGTCACTGTAGTGGCATGCTATGCCTGGGGAGCGCAATGCTACAGCGCCATAGTTGACGATCACATGCAGACATGTTATCACTACATCACCATACAGTGTGGTACAGCGACATAGCACATTGCTATGTTGCTGTAGGGCGATGTGTAGATGCACTCTATAAGTACTTTCCCATGCCCAAATTAACTTCTCTGTACATCAATGGTTTTCAGACTGAGGCATGCATTCCCCAGGGGCACATGTCACTTTGGAAAGTGGTATGTGCCTACATTTTAATACAGACATTGGAGTTTCTGACTGATCAATGTGCAGTGAGTAATGACATTGCTACCTGTTGATGTTGGTGTTTACACTCTCCCTAAGGAATGAACATGCAGAGATGCGTTGGGTGTAGTGGATAGGAACAGCAATATTTTGCAAGTAAAGGGGGAGGTGGCCAAAAAAGTTTGAAAACCACTGTACTAGATAAAACCTCTGATCTACCCCTGATAAAACCCCTGAGGAGTGTAGCTTCTGGCACTATTCACATTCTCACGAATTGTTCTTTTTCGTCTTGATTTCTCTCCCCTTTTTTACCTTTGATCTGTTTTTACCCAACTGTCACTTGTAGTTTTTTATTCCTTTTCCCTATTTATCTTTGTTTATGTTCTCATTTCCCCTCTTTCACAGTTACTCCTCCAAGCTCTGCTGCTCCACTTTCCTTTTGTTTTATTTTACTTGATCATAGCTATCAACCAAAGAGAAAAAGAAAAAAATGTTTACAAGAGGAAATACATGATTCAAGGGATGAGACTATATAATATATAAAATCTAGACAATTGTGACCAAAATTCATTAGCAGCAGATGATTTGTTCAGGGGCCTGTATGCAAAATGTGTTGGCCTCTCTCCAATCTCTAATTAATGGCATACTTACCTACCTTCAAGAATTTGGAAATTTCTCAGGCTTTCAAGATTGCCTCAAAAATCTTAGGACTTATAGTAGACAGAATAGACAGTAACGCGTAAAAGTCCAGTCATGGGCAAGGCTACACTGTACTAGACATGGTAATAAAAAGATAATTCTTCCCTCTAAAACATGACCCAAGAGATACTCAGTAGCTATAACAGGCAGATGGGGAAGCTCAGGGTAACAATAAAGCAATACTTTTTAGCAGGATGTGCTGAAATGGTGTAGAACAGCGTTTCTCAACCTGTGGGTTGTGGCCCAAAAGTGGGTTGCAAGAATATATGAAAGGGCCATGAACAAACTTTAAAAATGGCACAACAAACTTTAAAAATGGATTATCCTTTAAAGGAGAAAAATGTGGGAAACTGGCTTTTTCCCTGCAGGCTGGCAGAGTTCCAGCCTGCAAGGGGCTACTTGAGGCTCCTCCTGCCCCACACACTGGGGGTCTGGGGCCTGGTGGTGAGGGGCAGTGCATTGGGAGTGAGGGTCACTGGGTCGGGACTGGCCACCAATTTTTGTAAATGGGTCCTAGTACAAAATAGGTTGAGAACCACTGATGTAGTAGAATATATTAGGGGAGTGAGTGAGGGAGATGTTTTGCCTTTAAAATAAGCTTTTTTTTTTGAGTCTTTGAGACATGCTGTTGTCAGAATTCACTTAAACTGAGATCTATGGAATGATTTTTTTCCCCAAAACACCTTGATTAACAACCTCACATTTTTCTGGAAAACAGGAAAAAGAAGCTCTGTTGGAAGGGAAATGTGCAAGGGTCAGCTGTGAGTACAGTCTCCTGCATTTCCATTTCCCAGTGTAGGCAGTATCAGCAGGCGGACACCCATGTCATATTTGGCAATCTCCACAGAAAAAAATTAAGGATAAAACATACATAAAAATGGATCACAGACTCCAACCCCAGAATCTCTCTGTAGGGCAGGAGTTATGCACTATGGCAGGTTGACTTGAGGAAATTTGCAGTGCAGCATCTGTTCTGTATCTGTGAACAGAGAACTTCATTGCAAAGTGCTCTCTATCCAGCATCATTTTCAAGCATTAAATGCAGAGAAATGAAGCTGTTCTATTAAAAATATCCCTTTTCCCCCCAGTCTGGATGAAAAGTATATATATATATATATATATATATCTCAAATTTCTACCTGACGTATTATTTTGTAATGGCCAATGTCTGAAAAACCCATAGGAGATGCATTGCCAATGACTTGCGCACAATCACCTTAACATTTCTCATCTTTCATTTTCCTATATTCCAATAGATTTCTGGTCTTATTAATATGCAAAATTACCTTTTCTTCTATTTCCATCTGATTCACTGCTCCCTATGGGATAGCCATTAAGGCTATTCCGTGAATTAGCTCCATTTACAGACAAAAACAAGAACAGAGAAACCCCCTCACCACCTTGTCCGTCTCCAGCAGAAAGCCTTGAATATGTCCCTTGAATATTCTGGCACACAATCTAGAAATCTGAATCTAATATTGATTCTGCATTTCCTATTTGCCTACAAAATCTGCTTTCCTTAAACCACCATGTTGGTTTTCCTGGTGTTCTGTTTTATATTTCAGCTATATAGTCTTATGAATGTTGACAGACAAAACAACGGACAGGAGGAGGACATCCACAAGCCTTCAGACCAATGAAGAAAATAATGATGGGCCATGAGTGTCACATTTGTGTTTCAATATTGTGACCATCTGTACAACATGGACCCAATCCCATGTCCACTATAGTCAATGGCAAAATTACCATCAATATCAGTGGTGTGCAATTAGACCCTATAAAGATTAGGCACTCAACTAGATTATCTAGGAAGGTTGTAGAATCTCCATCATTAAGGCTAAGTACAGACAGTCAAAAAACTCAATGCTGAATCAATTCAATCTTTGCAGGTTAGTGTAAGCTGCACAGATTGAACCAATAAGCAAGTGAACAGACATTCACTTTTGATTCCAGACATGCAGCCACATGCCTGCAGCAGCCCAGGCCAGAAGCTAAGGAGTGCTAGAGCCTGCCTCCCTGCTGTGCTGGAACAGACAGCTTGAATCTGAAGGGGATCTGGGACGGAACTTCAATAAACCAATTTAACCAAAATTAGTTAAGTCTGATACCACATCCATCCAGGTTTATCTTAAACGGGCTTTCACCATTTTGAGAGTGTTTTATGTGCACTAAACTTCTGTTGTGTTACAAATCTGAACCAGTTTCCAATCACATATTCTGGTTTATGTGTAATTTCTGTCCCTAGCCTAGAGATTTGTAAGAGCAGATTAGACAAATATTTGCCTGGAATGGTTTAACTATACTTGATCCTGCTTTGGGGCAGAGGGGTACACTAGAAGACTTCTCAAGGTCTCTTCCAGTTCCAGACCTATTTTCTATGATTCTTGGATTAATGATTGTCTTGGACATCAGGATGAAGAAGGCACACAGGAAGAGATCACCTCAGGGGTGAGCTGAGAGACTACTGTAGTATTTGTTAATTGCTTGGACAGCCTAACGTGGCACAAAAATAAATGTACAGCACTCTTACTTATTATGATTTTGTCAAACGGAAATACTTCACAAACATACCAAAACAAGTATACTTTAACCAAAGAAGACTTTGTTTGGATCTCTTATTTTTTAGGAGTGCATATCTCAATCTGATATCCTTCTGTGCATACTGTACAGTACACTTTAAATCATTCCCAAAGAAAATAATTTTAATGAATAAAAAATTAATAATCTAGTCACAGTTAAAAAAAAATCAGTAAGAAAATCTAGTTAAGCTAATGTAAAAGCATTTTTCTTAAGGAGCAGATGAATGCAACTCAAGAGGATCCCAGTTTCTACCATGATGACAGAAAATCCGATACACGACATTTTTTGTTTCACTGAAGCCATGAAACCATTCCCACTCTTACATATAACTGTGCATATAAGTACATTAGTGATGCTTTTGCAAAGAGGGTTTGACAACAATAGAGAGTCCCCCACCTGCTAAACAAGAAGTGACAACTCCATTTGAAAGCTGTCTCTGGATGTGTTTTATGTGCAAAAATTGTCTGTGACAGGTCCGATCAAAATAGAGTTTTCATTTCACAGGGGAGGTAAATGGACAACAGAATGGGTTACTTTAAATGCTATAGTCTAGTCCAATTAGTTTTAGACATTTTTGTGGATTCCCTTTGTATGATTCTAAACTTTGTTGGGGGGATGTGTGTGGGTGGGTCGGGGGTGGGTGGTCAGGGGAAATAAAATGCAGTTAATTGATAGTGCAACTGAAAAAGAAGGCCAAAAAGTAATCCATACAGTTAACACAAAACAGCCATGTAAAGGTATGGCAATAAAGCTCAGATTACAGCAATCTCACTGTGAAACTAATCAGTATAAAACAGAAAAGAAAACATCACTTCATCATTCATTTCAGGAAGATCTCTGTGACAAGGGATAAAATTCTGTTCTAAACAAGTGGCAGTGAACCTTACATCATGCATTTTGCTTGTGCCAAAGTTGGGAGAAAATGTATTCTGAAAAATTTAAGGAATTGCATTTTTTCTCATCCCCTTATCTTTGTTTGCGCCCACTTGTGAAACCAGGTGGCTTTATCCACTGATTCTAGACCTTGGGGAAGAAAGGAAAAATTAGAAAATATTTTTAAAATTGCTTTATTATATATGAGGGCATTATGATTTTCAGGTCCCACACATTATGGTAAAACAGCTTTGTGCACCAGAAAAAGCTCTTCTTTTAAGGGCTGTTGGTTGTAGCTGTGTTGGTCTAAGGACATAGACAGACAAGGTTCTTTGGGCAGATGTGATATCCTTTTTTAGATCAACTAAATAGTTGGAAAAATTGTTCTTTGCAAGCTTTTAGAAACAAAACACCCTTCTTCAGGTGTTTATGCCTGAACTTTCATTGGTTAAACCATTGTCAACATATCAAAACTAAACACATTCACTAGCCAAGACCTGAAGGCCGTTAGTCTTGGAATATTAGGAGTAGGTTTTTGTGCTGAAGAAAAAGGATAATATATTTTTGTGTCAGGTTCTTTTATAGATAGATAGATAGATAGATAGATGGGAGGGGGAGAGAGAGAGAGAGAGATCTTCATCTATAGGTTGATATATATATCTATAGAGAGAGATATCTAAAGCTGCTCAGAGGTTTTCGAATATTAAAAGCAGTCCCAACAGAGATGAATTTTTAGGAACAGGGTACAGATTAAATAATCAAATATATAATGTACACGTAGCTTATCACATGGATACCATTACACACATGGTGCAAATAGAAATATTTGGACTACAGGAATGGGAGCTGGTGGGAATATTTGATCATTTATTATACTTCTATTGATAAAATATTTACAGGTCAGTAGTGGAATGAAAATTAGACTTTTGCCTGTTTAGCCGTGCAGCCAGAACATGCTGCTAAGTGCAAGAGACTTTTCAAGCTCTGCAGCAAGGAGGTCAAAGCATCAACACCGATCCAGACAGTGGCATTTACAGAGAAAAGGCAGAAAAGATCAACCCATCCCCTTCTTCTTCTTCTTTTGAAGCAGCAGCTGCTTAAACATTGTTATTTTATATGCAGGCACAAAATAACTGTCTCTCATATTCTTTCAAATCAGGGACAGCAATATCTGAAAATGTCGAAAGGAGAAAACACCACTTTCTCTATGTTCTTAGGACTGCAGACTGTTTGCCTGTAATTTGTATACTTAACAATCAATAACAATTAGGACTGGGCTCATTGCTGATTTAATGCTGCTCCCCAAGCCCTCTTCTATCAGCTTACACCCCTCTGTCTCATTACAGAAGTAGCTGCTGATTTGTAAAGCAAGGACTTACATTGCAAAAAGCTTCCTCTATCATTACCTGAGAACAGAGCAGAAGCAATTCAGGTTCCCTGGTTAGCAACACACTTACTGCACACAAATGCTCAATTAAAGCAGCCCTTCCAGACAATTATCAAGCATTATGGCAACTCAGACACAGAAAATTACCCCCCAAAATAAAATGTGTTTTCACCCCTCCATCAAAGCCTGTAGGTTTTCTAGCTGTGCACTAACAAAGCTGCATAAGAATTACTAGTTTAGTCCATTTTCAGCCTTCAAAAATTTTTTTTGCACACTTGCATTTTAATTGCATCCCAAGTTTAAATTTAGAGACAAGCCTCAAATTAATTGTTTTCCATGGATTTGATGTAAATGCCATAATGATCATTTGAGGTTGATTCCCATTTACAAGGTAATAACCATATCCTGGGTTGAGTACACTCTAAGGCCCAAGGCAGAAGTGTTTATAGCAGATAAACTATAAGGCTGAAGGATATACTTTAGCTAATGCTGTGATGACAGGAAACACCCTCAAGTTAATACTACACCGAAAAATTTAATTTAATACTGAAATGTTAAACGAACGAGGAAAATCAACCATAAAAATGGACTGGTACAATGAATGATAAGTAGGGATCTACCTAAGTTATGGCGAGCATTAGGGATTTTTGTGGGCTGCTTGCTGTATGTGGCGCCAATTTCACAGCCTTTTTGAGGCAAGCCCGCCCCTTGCCGCTGATTGGCTGAGAGGGGGGTCCCATCCCTGCCCCCCTGCTGCTGATTTGCTGAGGGTTGTCCATCATGTGGCTCCTCCCCTTGCCACTGATTGGCGGAGAGGGGAGGGGCTGTGCAACAGGCAGTCCTCTCAGCCAATCAGCGGTGAGGGGTGGGTGCCATCTTAGCTACTCCCCTTAGTGCTGGTAGTTTCCTTGCCCTCCCCACTCTGGGCAGGCTGCAAAGCCAGGCTGCAGCAGTCATGAGGACTGCTGGCTCCCACTGGGGAGCCAGTATTTTATTTTTAGTATACTTTTTTTTGCAGTTTCTGTGAAATCCATGACATTGTGAATTAAGTAGGTCCCTAAAGATAAGATGCCACTTGAAATATTATAATGCGGGTTGGTTCTTCTTTGCTCCTCCTCATTGTCAGCCAGTTCCCAACTCAGCCCCAGTTCCCCCACAAGTTGTCAAGACTCTTGCATAGGATGTGGACTCTCTATAAGCAAAGAAGCAACGTAAGCCTAATATGTGATCATTACCCTGTGGTGAAAAGTCACAGGGTAAGTTTATACGGAGAGGACAGTGAGAGTTTGGGGAAGAGAATATAAAAAGGAAGGAAACAAATAAAAGAGCATGTGAGCTTATTTTTTCACAAGTATTTTAAAACTATTTCACTTTCAACAGTTTCCAAAGTTGTCTCTTTCTACCTTTTGCCTTTTTTATGTTAATTTTGGAGCTTTTCTGCTTTGAACAGTGTCAAGCTCCACAAAAATGGCTGAAATTCAATTGGACCATCCCAAGAGGAATATAAACACCTAGACTGATGTCAGCAACCAAAGTGGGTGAGATTTAGGACATGCCTCCTGTAAGAGAAACTTGGTTATTAAGACCTGCCCATTTACAGCAGTTTGGTTGGAATGTGGTCTCAAGCTTCTATTTGTAGATGTAAGGAGTCAAAGAGGTTCAGAGTCTTTCTATTGCAGCTGCTTGTTTATCACTTCTCATGTCAACAGTGAGCTTGAGCTGATGGAGGAATAAGAGAATCCTACCATACTTCTGGGAGTTGTTATGCCCATTGGACTACTGCCTCTATCAATGAAGTTATGATATCCTAAAAAAAGAACACATTTCTACCTCTATCATCAACTATATGCTGTGCACAGCTGTCACACAATATCATAACTATTTTCATTTTATACTGCATCTTCTTGCTTATTTAGCAAATTCTTCCATATCTTGCCCTTCATCCAAATACTTTTGTTAGCCTCATAACAGGATGTGATTTTAACTTTTTAAAATAGCATAGGTTCTTCCATTTTTCTGATGAATGGAGGATCTAATTTCTTGTTGATGTCATTATTTTATGTCAATAATATGATTGTTTGTTATGGAGTCTTTGGATGACTTTCTACCAATAGCACTGAGACACTAGGAGGGAGCAGGGACCTGGCTTCTGCTTAGGAGTAACAGGTTTCAGTAACGATTTCACCTGTTTCCAGGAACCTGAACTCTGCATGAAGTTGTAATGTCATTTTTGGTGACTTATTCTGAGAAAGAAAGACAGACAGACATTTTATAAAGCTTTACTAAGGGGAAAGGGGGGTGACAAACTAACAAAGAAATAAAACACTGCCCACGCAGGGGCCCAGGTACAACAGACAGAGCCTATGGCTATGGCCTGCGAGTTCTGCCCTCACGGTCTAAAAAAACAAAAACAGCTAGTCCAACAACAGTCTGCTGAGACCCCTGCGGGTACCTTGGGAAGGGGCAAGCAGTATCACAGCACAAGGGCTAAATGGATGCCTTTGATGCTGCAGAGTACCTCCTGGATGGCCCAATGTGCCTGGAAGGTAGGCACCGTCCGCTGGAGGGCTGCATGCTCAAACTCCAGTGACAGGCGTGCCCACACCAAAAACTGGAAGAGCCGCAAGGCATCATCTGAGCCAGCCCCAGCAAGTCGGTTCCTGTGGCTCTTGAGGATGGCCATTTTGCTTGGCTGAATAAGAAGTTGGCCAGGCAGATGACACCCTCCACTGGCCTCCTGGTAGGGGAGGGAGAACAAGTAAATGGCCCCCCAAGAAGGTCAAGTCTAGCACCTCAAGTAAGGCACTGAGGGAAGCAAATAGTGGTGGCAGCTGGGGACATTTGAGGAAGGCATGCTGAAGATTCTCCTCCACTCCCCCCAGACAAATGGGGCAGGTTGCTGATGCAGCTGGGTCTGTGTGTCAGATGAGAGTATTGGTGGCCAGTATCCCATGCAGCAAATGCCACTGGAGGTCACCGGTCTTTTTGGAGATGGAGGGGCTTATAAAGCGTGTACCACGCGGGGCAGGCTGGCTCAAGTACTGGTACTGTTATGTGCCTCCACCACACCGTGTTGAGCTGAGTGGCAAGGACATGGGCATGGCAAACTTGAATCACCCATAGATACAGGGCCTTCTGCAGAAGCATGTCAAAGCAGATACTGGTGCTTCTGTCAGGAGGCATGGTAAGAGTCAATAAGGTGCCAGGCCTACCACGCAAGTCAGCGTCCACAACCGGGACAACAGGCAGCAGTGGAAAAGGCTCGCCTGGGACATCCCCAGTGGGGAGGGCTCTCTGTGCCTGGAGGTGGTCCTCCAGGGCAGCTGCCACATCTGCTGCGAGAGTGGCCCACATGTCCTGCAGGAAGTGGGCAGCACAGCAGACTGAGCACATGCCCAAGCAGGCAGCAAGAGCTTCAGCTGACAACCAGTCTGACAAAGTCATGTCATGTCCCAGCTGGATGGTATGTGACCAGAGCAAGGAGTCAACAAGGCTGCTAGAAGCAACGCTTGGCAGCCTGCACTGCAGGATTGGATTATGGACCAGGGGCTCTTGCAGTAACTGTGGAAACCGCAGATGCCTGGCTTGGGGCAGGAAGCAGAAGTCAGCTTGCCAGAACCGCGCCATCCTTCGATAGAAGGGTGGGAGGACACCCCAGTCCAGGAGTGTGAGGTCTAGTAGGAAAAGCTCCCTACCCAGTGCAAAAACAAATTAGCTAGCTGCCACCAGGGGAGGGGTCCTTGCAGTAGAGAAGCCTTTGGAAGGCCTGCGGGTGGAAGGCTGCCACCTTGCCCACCAGGTCAAGTAAGCCCTGGCCCCCCTCGGCCACCAGCAAATAAAGAATGGCTCTGGGGAACCAATGATGTCCATCCCAAAACAAGTTCACAAGACATTGCTGGAGCTTCTCAAGCTGGTCCATCCAAATATGACGCACCGGTGCCACAATGTCACAGCTGTCAGGTTATTAATAATAAAGACCCACTCACAGTAGGAGAGGCTGGGCAGAAGCCAGCGCCATTGCTGCAGGTGTGCCTACACCTCGGCACCCAGGCAAGTTGGGGGGAGGAGAGGGTTGACCCAATGACCAAGAAGGAGGGCGTCACTCTTGGTCCAGTTCACACCTGTGAAAGAGGCATGCTCATAGGCTTGTTGACAGTTGACCAAGGACTGGACATCATTCTCGGTGCTAATGAGGACAGTCATGTTGTCCGCATATGCTGTCAACCTAACTGACAGGCAGCTCGCTGAGCCAGAGGCAGATGGAAGAGTTAGTCCAGTCAGGCTCTGTCACAGTGCATAGAATAGGGCAGGGGTAGGCAAAATATGGCCCACGGGCTGGATCCAGCCTGCTAGGGTATTCTATCTGGCCTGCGGGGCCCCTAAAAAAATTTAGAAAATTGATATTTATCTGTCCTTGGTTCCTGTCAAAGATGACAGGAGCCAGGGGCAGTAGGACCCAGGGGAAGCCCCCAGAAGGCTCCTGCAACAGCAGGGCCCACCCGGCCCTGCCTTCCCAGCCAGAAGCCCCTGCTTAGCAGGGGCTTCCAGCCTGGGACCATGTGGCTCCTTGTGGCTGCACCGGTGTAGGAAACTCAGGTAAGAAGTGGGGGGAAGGGCAGGAGAGGGCTGTGGGCAGGGAACGAACTGGTGCTGAGCAAAGGGAAAAGCAGCTCCTCCCCTGCCCTGTGGCCGGTGCTCCCTGC
>NW_005842387.1:1312888-1313185 GCF_000455745.1 Alligator sinensis
CGCAAAGCGGCTGCAGCATGGGGCGCCAGCCACGGGGTGGGGGAGGGGCTGCTTTTCCCCATGCTCAGTACCAGTTTGTTCCCTGCCCATGGTCCTCTCCTGCCTCCTGTAACCTGTCCCCGCTGCCAGCATGGGCCCCGTGCCATCTCTGGGCTCACCTGTCGGGCCTGCACTGCAGCGGCAGCAGCTGCTTGGCACGGAAAAAAGCGGCCCTTCCACTTGCTGTGCTGCCCAGTGTTTGCTGCTGCTGCTGCCTGCCTGGAGCTTGCACCGCAGTAGGTTGTGGTGAGGCTGCCA
>NW_005842387.1:1313209-1347845 GCF_000455745.1 Alligator sinensis
GGGGGACACGCTGGGCAGTCTCCCCGTGTGCTTGGTGGTGGACCTAGAAGTGGACCGGAAGTACTTCTGAGCTCACCACCAAGCACATGGGGAGCCCCCTTGCGCTCCTGTGGGACGCTCCATCTACCCCACCATCACAGCATTCACAAGCTATGTAGAAAAAGCATTTAAAGTTGTGTCTATGGCCAAATCGCTGATTCTCTGAATCAGTATAAAATTTTCAGATTCAGCTGAATCAAATCGGGGACAGTGATCCAAATCAAGTAATCGAATCACTGTCCCTGATTCAGGCTGAATCCAAATTTGAATTGAATACAGCCTGTTTCACACACCCCTACCAATCAGCTGATCGGTGCTGGCCACGTGTTCAATTTAAAGCATGATGGGAACCAGGCACAAAGGCATTATGCATATTTTGTATAATAACTTTGTGATTTATTCCCTGTGGACTTCTGAAGTGGAAGCAAAACTTAAACTGCTTATTGTTACGAAATCAGGGGGCCTCATAATATCTATTATCACACCATTATTTGCATGAACATGTGGCTGGGTTACTACTTAAGACACCATTAACTGATTAATCACATCTTAAAGGTAATGTCTGCCAGGGTTTCTGGGTTGGCATAGCCAATATGTAAGGAGCCACACTAGAAAGACCTGCTCAAGCTATCATGGCCCCATTAGTACTGCCCTCACCCACCTATGTTGCAGCAAAACCCTCTAGGAGTGGTTCTTTTGTGCTGTAGTAAAATCTGAGCTCTTTTAAGATTCTCCTTTAATTAACTGAGAGATTGCTCATCCATTCTTCTGGGAATATACTGGGGGAAGAGGAAGGTGCAAGGGAAATGAGGAGCATCAAGATTCACCTTGTGTCTTTACTGCAAACTGTTGGGTTATCAGTCTAAGTGAAACTGAGCCCCAGCTGGTTTGGAGTGAAGACAGCAAACTGGTCAAATATTCCATTCCCAAAATAGAGGCGACTAGGGAGAAAAACTAAGAGCCCAAAGTAACTGCTCATTGCAGGCACATCCTTATAAGTAATGCCCCCTTGAGAGCTACAGGCTGGTAAACATCTCTTTGCTGCTTGACAGATGTATTATAGCCCATGTGCTGTCTTCTCTGGTGCCTCAACTCCTCTTGCTCATGATTTATCTTCATAGTTAACCTATGTGCCTGGCACCTGGGTGAACACAGTGTGGATGCAAGTGTTCCCAATGCTAGGCTACGTGTGGCAGGGAAGCTCCTATAAAATACCACAATGTTGCTCCAGAGTAAGGCAAGTATAGGGCACCTCAAAACCCCAGCCTCCACTGTTTTGTGGGCGCTCCTTGGTTGGAGAAAGGCTAAGGGAAATCACCCTGACAGAAATGTGCCCTGGCTAAGGTATTAGGCAGTCAACAGCAGTTCTTATCTGTTGCTCTCTGACAGCTCCTCAGAGCTGTGGAGCCCAGCGCAGCTGTTTGCATCCTACCCGTTGCTTGCTGTAGCTGTCCAGAGCCCGGGCTAGCTACAAACAGCTGCACTGGGCTCTGGAGCCCAATCACCAGCTCTGTGCCGGGGATGGGGGAGAAACCAGGGTTGCACTACCTCAGGCCCCTCCCCCACCGCTCGCTCCGAGGCGTGCGTGCACATGCTGGTACAGAGCTGATGCCTAGGCTCTGGAGCCCGGCGCAGCTGTTTGGAGCCTCCCAGCTGCAGCCAGCCCCGGATCTCTGTAGCTGCTGCCAATCATGGAGCCTGGGCTGCTTGCAGCAGGGCTTGCAGCCTCCTAGCTGCCTGCTGGGAGCAGCCCAGGCTCTGTTGCTGGCAGCAGCTACCTAGAGCCGGGGTTGGCCGTGGCATGCCGAGCAAAATGGCCTTACATGCCATGTTTGGCATGCACGCCAGGGGTTGCCAACCCCTGATCTAGAGGATCAATGGTTGCTACTACTACCAGACACACCTGATCCATGAGTTATAAACTGGAAGTTGGGGCATGTGTCTTAAGTTCCAGCCTGCAAGGGGCCATCTGGGGTCCCCCATACCTCACACCCACCCCCTGCCCTGCACACTGGGGGGCTGGGGCTTGGGGGTAGGCAGCAACAGGTAGGGAGTAAGGGGCACTGGGTCAGGACTGGCCATTGATGTTTACAAATGGGTCCTGGTACAAAAAAGAATGAGAACCAATGATCTAAGACACCACATTCACAATGAAGCCTAAGCAGGCTGTCATGTGGTCTGAGACATTTCCCTGGGAGCAACTGTAAATGTAGGGCCTAGACCATGGTTGGGAAAACACTCTGTGGTAGGGGAAGAAAGCATGGAAAAAAGTCAGCAGACAAGGAAAACACTCATGAGCATGGACTTGAGAGGAAGCAGAGAGACAGAACTCCTTAAACAAAACTGTCTGGAGGGGCAGATCTAAAAATCCTAAACAACCAAAATGGCTGCCTCTTTGTTTCTATATTGTTCAGGGAACCAGGTTTTTGCATAATTCTTTGTTAACAAACAGCACTGCACCAAAGAATACACCAATTTCTCCAGCTAATGGAAACATTCCTGCAATGAACACTAACTTACTGGGGGGAGCGGGATGTGGGGGGGGGGGGGGGGGGGGGCAAGGGAAAAGCTTCCCCTCACCCACCCCGTGGCTGGAGCTCCCGCAAAGGCATAACTCTTCTTATTGACTCCCTCTAGCCCAATGGCGAATACTGTAAATACCATCCAGGATTAATTGAGAAGTATGGACCATTGGAAACTCATGGGAAAATAAAAGACAGGATTTCTTTTTTACCATTTCCCCCCACATTTGAATTAGGATCATGCCTAATATTTTATTTAGGATGACCAAAATCCCAGAGGTAATGCATTTTTCTGTCCACGTAACTATAATAATTATGAAAATACACTGCATAGTGCTGTATATTTATGTGCTGCACATCTAGTAAGGTAGATTTTCCTGCACAAGAACAGTTTAGTTAAATTGCTAGTCTGCTAAATGGAAATACCACAAGCTATTAGGGTTTGCACTTTCAGCATGCAAGTGACTGGCCTATAAACAAGATTTTAACAGCTTCTCTTTTGAACAACTCTGACTGTTTAATTAATCTTCAGCCATTAACCATTCATTTAAAATGCCACTTGCGAAATCTTAATTTTGCACATTATCAGCTGGTTCACAAATAGCTATCCATGAGCAGAAGAAGTGTAATGATCTCCCTCTCTCTTTCTTGGAGCTTACCAACCTTATAGTCAATTTTGGCTTCTTAATTAACCACACACATATTAGCATTTAAAATTAAATGGCAGTTTTAAAAAAATAATTAATGTGCAGATAAAAGTTAACAGTCATATTATTCGGCTGCTTTTTAAAGGGACCAGACCCACAGTTTGTCCAAATATTACACTGTGCAAAAAAGAATGTTAGCACCTTTTACTTATACCAGAAAAATAAGCAGCAGAAGAGAGAGATGTAGGGTTATACAGTTCCATCCAAATAATATGGAGAACATCAAGTTTTACCTTGATTTATACATTAAAGGGGTGGATACTACCATCTGTACATCACTCAGTATCCTCTGCTATGGTCTCACCATTCAATAAGAGAAAGGGCAGGTCTTAAGGGCCCTGTCTTTTACATTTGTATCAGAAAGACTGCAAGAAAGGAATGTCAGCAACAATCTGGCAGAGCTAATATAAACTATGCAGCAATATACCATGCAAGAAAAAAATGGACTGGAGATCTAAGTCTGAATATACACGTATTCTTATCACAGCTGCCATAACTTAGACTCATCAGCATCTGCAGCAGGACGGTCGCTAGGGAGCTGTTGGACTACAGTATTTAAGATTTTACACATCTGTCAATAAATGAGATGATCCAAATGCAAACCTAGCACTCAGGATGTCTAGGCAGATTTGTGACTATTCCTGGTAGACTTTAGGTCTGCTAAACAAGGAACAGCTTACAAATAGAATTTATGTAGCATACTGGAATACCAGCTCCGGGAAACTTAACACTGAAAACCCTTTCAGTTTAGAAATCGAGTCCTCAAAGTACTCTAAAATTCACATCTTACTTGGTCACCCCCAAATTTGGTATCCCATGGCATGTACAGTGGGATCAGTATTCCAGATTCAAGGCCATTTGAACAAGGGGTTCCAGGGATACAGCTGCCTGTGTGATTAAAAAGCAGCTTTCCTTAAAGTAGAGAAATTCTGCCAACAGTTTTTGTGCATATCTGGGGATACAACAAAGCCCCTGATTAATGGTTTCAATTGCTTGACACTTACTGCAGCTTGTCCATAGACTTGCTATCCCTTTTTGATGCAGCAAAATTGTAAATGTTCCTCATAAAAGAGTTTGTCTTTCAACAAAGGCATGAGCATAATGCTCACAAGGCACTCACAAGTACTGCACATATGTGGACTAAGTAGCCAAAAGGGCTTCTCACTTGTGTATTTCACACGAGGGAAGTATCTGTAAGAGAAAGCCACTAACTGGAATAAAGAGAGCTAGAAGTTGCTTGAATCTGAATTGGGGGATGGATGGGAAGAAGGAATGCTGCTACAATCTGCCTCTGTCAAAAGGTTTTTTCCCCCTTTTGGGGAATGTTGTCTTCGTATAGCAGCAAATTCAGGAGTTCAAACTATTTTCAAAAAGAAAATTAATTACTCATGCAAATGTAGTCTGGGGGGAGGTTTAAAGAATGGAGCTGTGGGGGGAAATAGAGGAGAGGGGCTTAGGGCAGTGGCAAGGGATGGGGATTAAAATGACAGAAGGTAAGGGAAGGATTGAAGATTGAGGGGCTCAAGACAAAGGGAGACCCAAACCAGTGATTACTCTCACTGGCCCTGTTAACTTAAAAGATTTCAGTGTCTAACCATAATTCCCATTCCACCAAACCAAAGTGCACAAGTGAAGAGCAGAGTTCTTTATCAACCATAAAGCATCCTTTATCTTTACCTAACCACATGTAGGTACTTAGCTACAAACCTAGATGATAGCTGCCACTGAGTGAATGATCACTATCTTGTACAAGAATCATTTTTCTTCTGTAACTAGCCAACCAAGAAAACTTAAAGATAAAAAACACTGTTAATGCATTAAGGTAGTAGTCTGAAGGTTACCTGGTGGCATCTCGTACCCTTCTGGAATATTAATTACAGGAAAACTCTGCAGCCAGGAATGCAGGATTATGCCAACTTAACACTGTAGATGTTGCCACGTGAAGTGGATCAGCTGTGTCAGTATGGCTAGGGACAGACATTCAAAAAGCCTGAGCCTAAATTGATTCAATCTTTGCAGGTTAGTCTAACCTGGCTGGGCTGAACCAGTTTGTAACTGGACAGACATTCTCTCTGGACTGAGGAAATTCAGGTACATGCCTGCAGTGTCTCAGGCTAGAACCTGAGGGGTACTAGGGCAGCCCTCCCTTCCCTTACAAGTGCTAAGCTGGGGTGGGGAGGGGTGTGGCCAGGCCCTGGCAGAACACTTTGATTAGGGAGGTCTGACTGCATGGTCCCAGGCTTTTCCCTGCTGGCTGCTCAAGAGGTGGAAGTGTTGCCAGCCCCCAGCAGTTCATGCGTCTGTTGATGATATAGAGCTTTTCAATCTCCCGCCCTATTTCTTTATACTGTCTGCAGCAAGCTGACAGGCAAGCAACACAGCAGGGGGCTGATAACAGTGTTTATCACTCCATCAGCAAAACAATAGCCTCTCTCCATTAGTTCAAACTCTTCTTAAACAGCTTACCAGCTGACCTGTTGATTAGCTCTAAAAAGCCCTAAGCATCACCGTTCTGTCTGCCTGTACCAGTAAAATGAGACACATACACACACCTCTCTCAGCAATAGCTAATACCACATGCCTACAGTCCATGGGGCTGGGGTCTGTGCTGTGGGAGGAGGGAAGGGGGGAGGGGATTCCTCCTTGAGCAGCAAGCAGCAAGGTGGGGGGAAGGGCAGGGGGAAGCTGCTGTGCCTGCAGTTTCTGCCAGAGAGCCAGCAAGGGAGCAGAGGGGAGGGGCCAGCTCTGCTGTGGAACAGAGAGCCCTGCCCAGCCCAGAGAGCATACTGAGCTGCTGGGGGAGTCTGGTTTATCTTAAACCAGCAAGGGGCCTAGGACAGACATTGCATAAACCGGTTTGAGCCAAATCAGTTAAGTCTGATACTGTGTTCAACCATGTTTATCTCAAACTGGTTTCAGCCATTTTCAAACTGGTTTATGTGCACTGAAGATCTGTTCTGTTACAAGTTTAAACCAGTTTCTGATCACTTAAACCTGTTTATGTGTAATATCTGTTCCTATCTGATGTGTCCTGGAACAGCTGATCTGCTTCATTGCGTGAAATAGATTTCACCTGTTGTTCCACAGGGTCAGACCCCTGCCACTCCTGGGGTTTTGGAGCCCAATTCTATGCACAACACTCTCAGCATGCCTCTGTAAGTAGGGAAGCCTGGGCAGGTGCTTCTGGGAGCGCAGGAGCCTGATCCTGTAAAGAATTCCCTGAAGTCCTGTGAGCCCGCCCAGGACAACTGGAAAACGCGGGCAGCTCCAGGCTACACATGCTCTCTTGTCTTAAAACAGAGGTCCGCCACAAAACAGCAGCACAAATTCATACTAGCTTTTGTTGTGGCCACAAATTTGGGCATTCGTAGCATAACAAAGGGCATGGACATCTGTTTGCAGCCTTTGTGTGCAATGCCCTTATACAATCCTATAGCCAGTCTGCCTTTGAACTGTACTGAGCAGGTGCTGCATAAAACTGCCCTAGAGTTCAACACTTAGCCTACTCTGCAAAGTGAAAACCTCCCACATCTGCTAAATTTTAAAACCCCTTGATTACATCTGACATTAAACTGCCACTTCCTCATCATTGAAACCATAGACCATTTTCTACCTAACTGCTGATAATTCTTAGAGTAAGAAGCAAGGTTTTTTTGGTAATACCTTTATTGGACCAACTGTATAGCTGGAAGATATGATAAAATATATCACCAAAAAACCCTTGCTTCTCACATAATTCCTGAACCACCACAGCTACAACAATATTCCAATCTCTGACACAACCCACACAATCCAGTGAGCTACTACACTGGATCCTCTAAAATGCATATGCACTCTCTCCCACTGATTACACACAGAGGTGGAGGGACTTACCTTTTTTCCAGTCACCCTATGTCACAATCACAGATCTGCTAAATTGCTTCACCATTTAATACAGCTGCACCTAGCTCAATGAATGCAGCTGGAGTGCTTTCACATAACTCACACTGGCTATTGCCAGCTCCAGGGAGGCAGTGGTATGTACCTTAACTCTTCCTGTTTTTCTGAAATCTGAGTTTTCTGAACTCTATATTCCGGAAGGGTCTGGGTTACCACAGGAAATCCTTAACTCTAAGTATAGTCTTTTTTGTCACTGAGATATTTTACATTTTAGGCTTTAGGTTCTTTCAGGCAAAGACCACCTTACCACCTCCCCAAATGGGACACTGGCTCTGACTATAGTGGTTTTTAATGTGTGACAGATAGAGCTCCAGAGTTATTTCTATTACATAAAAGAAAATTGTATTTCTTTTTCTCAGACTAGTAGTTTGAAATTTCCAGACAAGACACACAAATAAACTGAGAGCTATGCTTGGCAATGACTTTAGCATCATACTTTAAAATTCATACTTCTGGGGTGAGAAAAATAAGCATTTTACACTTCCTTAGAACCATTCTCGAGACAGTCTCTGGTTTGAAAATCTTCACAAGTTCAAATGGAAAAAGAGAGAAGTTATTTACTTAAAACATGAAATAGGATTTTAACATATTTTGTGATTCCCATCTAGGAACATTACCTATATCCTTTTTCACTATGGTGTTATACCCAGGCAGTGCCATGGCAGAAATAAATAACGTTAATACAGTTTAAGGCTAGTAAAAGAAATTACACATAAAACGGTATAAGTATAAACCAATTCAAATCTGTAACAGAACAGAAGTTCAGTGCACAAACTGCTTTCAAAATGGCTGAAACTGGTTTAAGACAAACTTGGATGTAGTATCAGACGTAGGTTAAATTGGTTAAATTAAATAGGTTAAATTATCAGATTTAGGTTAAATCAGTCAAGTGAACTTCTGGCCCAGAGCCCCTCTAGGTTCAAGTTAACTTGTAGTCCCCCAGCATCCCAGGATGTTTGCACTTTCCCCACAATTCCCCCCTTGCAGGGTGGGTGGGCTAGCCTTAGCTCAGGCTGTCTACTCCTGCTGTGCAGGAAGCATGCTCTAGTGCCCCCTGGCTTCTGGCCTGGGCTGATGCAGGCATGTGGATGCATTTCTGGAATCAAAAGTGAATATCTGTTTACTTGCTTATTGGTTCAATCTATGCAGCTTTGACTAACCTGTGAAGACTTAATCAATTCAGTTTCAGACTTTTTGACTGTCTGCACTTAGCCTAAATGACTATCCTTTGAAAAGATATAGTTTACCACTCTTTTCAATCATGTACATCACACATCCCACTGCCACCTCTACTGTATTCTATGGAAAAACAGAATTGTCTCAGACACCATCCTTCAAAGTGCCCCATGTGCAAAAGGTGGTTGACATAAGCTGCACAATAAAGGAGAACACAGCTCTGACTGTTCATGGCATACAAAGGAAGTTAGGAAGGCCTCTTCTGAGCTATGCAAGAACCATACCAGCAGACCTACAGTATTGTCAGGAACGAGATATAGCCTACAAGTCGGCAAAGCGGGAACAAAAAGAGGGAACAAACAGGACCACAGTCCTGTGAATAAAGAGTAGATAGGCCTACTGAACTAGGTAGGTAACTAGTATTTAACTCATGGTCATAAAATTAGCCACAAAATAATGAATGAGTGGTTGGGATGACATAATAAACAGCATACAAATAAAATAGATGTCTTCACTGAGTTTGGAGAATTTTTGAAGGAAGTAAAAATATAAACTGCTCCAAAGTTCTAACAGTTTTAACCATACTTCCCATTGCAACAAGCCAATGTTGTTGGGACAAAAATGCTAGTTAATAAGTAGCCTTAGAAGTCTGTGGCCAATCAAAAATGTGTACCCTGCAATTAGCGAGGGAGGAAATGCAAAAATGGGTCTATCTTACGCATATGCATTAGTGATGGACAGGGTATATGATGGGCTTCCTGAGAAACCCAGAGCAGGGAAGAAGAGAACATCAGAATGGTAACCATCTATTCTCTCACTTGCTTTAAATGCCTTAGTAACAGTAGGAATGCTGGGCATTTTGTATTGCTTTCCTCTCCTTTGTAAGATCATGATAGCGAGGTTTTGCTTAGGCTTGTAAATAAAGATTTACTATATCAGTCTCTCTTATGTCTTCAGGGTTCTTCAGCCAGTGATGATATCTACTATACCGGCCAAAGTGCAAACCTCATGAAGTAACAGTTCAAATGACCAAAAAAGCTACAGAGGCATCCTTTCACTGTCAGATATATTGTTGACCCACATTTGTGATGTGTGGCATTTTCATCAATGCTGTCAGGGCTAATCTATTATTGAACACTTTCTCAGATCAGCTGTTGGGAACTTGGTCTTTCAGTAAAAACATCTTCACCATGGTGAAGGCAAGCATTTTGGACCAAATCCAAGCTCTTCTTCACAAAACCACAGATCAAACAAATCACACAACTGGCCTTCTTGGTTTAAGACAAAAGTGGGGGCAAAAGTGGCACTGGCTCCATAGTTGCAGTCTCTGTATTTCTATAGGCACTATAAGCAACATTTTCAGAAGTGCTTAAGTGTATCTACAGAGTATCTGCGGAGTATCTACACTGCAGTCAGACTGAACCTCATATAGACAAGCCTCGTGGGCTAGCTGGAATCTAGTTAGCTTGGGTACTAATAATAGTGAAGCTGGGATAACACAGGCTTCACCTGTTAAGTACACATTGATCCAAGCAGGCTGGTACAGCCCAGACTGTTGCAGCTTCACTGCTACTGCTATCCAGTCTAGCCAATTCAAGTATGCGTGCACATGCTGCAGTAGCTGCATCTCAGTTGCTGCATATTTACCATGGAGCCTAAATCTCATTGAAGGACCTTTTACCTGATACAAAGGGGTTAGATCAGAGATAAGTAACTCAAACAGTACTGTGTAGATAGACTTGCTGCATCCACTCTGTATGTGCCACCTCCCAAGACGGAAGTAATGTAGATGCCCAGGTATGAAACTTGGCACATGCCAATAAACTCTACAGAGCTTAAAAACTCTCTTGAATTTATTGGCATAGGTCCAGAGCCACAACGAGGTGACTACAGGACTTCCATTTTGGGAGGCAGCACGTATGGAGGGCTCGTATACCTATTTGCAGCACTCCTGGTACAGTACAAGGGCAGTGCAGATATCACCTAGGAGCCCCAGATGTGGTTAGGAGAAGAGTCTCCAGTGCAGGCACCAAAGATGACAACTGTAAGCTGGCCTTCTGAGGACCCTTTGCAAGCTTAAGGACAGAGGGTGTGTTGTAGGCAGAGATCTAACATATAATGCTGAGGTCCATAAAGCTGGAGGGATGCTTCATAACTTAACTATACAAGTCATGCCAGAATCCTCTCTAAGCCCTGAAGTAACTCAGGACTGGAAAGGTACACTAAGTGGCTCAAGCCTGTCCCTTGGGCCTTCCGCTGTGTGTGCTGAAAATTGTGGTTCCCTCCTCTTAGAAACATTAATTCAGATTCTCACCCTATTAGCAGGAATTTCTAAATCCCTCGTGGGCTCCACAGAAATTCAGTTACAGTGATCAGCCTCAGATCAGGATTAGGGTAAGAAGCCAACCATACATGAGTTACCACAGAAAAATATAAACCAGGAAAGGCAAAGCCACTGATTTCCAAAACCATATGGTCTATGCAGGGAGCTATTTCAAAATAATCTTTGTGCTTTAAATTCAGAATTTCCTGAACTATATTTCAAGTGCAGACCCCCCCCCCCCCCCCCCCATTCAATTCTGAAAATATGATTTAGGGGCATCTCTATACCTGAATGCTATTTCTGATGTTCTGCATGTATGGCCACTTATTTTGGAGCATGAGTGACAACCTGGGATGTTACCATGTCAGATATTTACTTAACTTTTAAAATTTTTAAGGGCTTGTCCAGCCATAGATGTTTTAGAAAACTTTATCCAACATGGTTACAAATGGATTATATTCTCTAGAAACAACTATAACTGTTTGACACTGAAGCCCTAACTCTTCTTCCCTCAACAAAAAGTTTGAGTTGTTAAAAGGCAGATCCCTGGATATGTTCAAGGAAGTGATATTTAATAACTTATTTGCATTTCAGAAAACTATGACTAATTAGGAATACAGAAAAATATTCTGACAAAAAATAGGTGCAATTTCTGCCAGCTATTTTTTTTCTTTTCTTTTTTTTTTTTAACTTGGCATTCACAGAATATCCTGATCACTGCAAACGCTTTTGCTACATCCATGTGTAAGAACAACTTATATTTATATAGCACCTTTTATTGTCAGGAAACCCAAAGGCTCTTTGCAAAATACACATAAGCGCTTACTTCAGTGTCACTGAAATGCAGCCATCACTGGATGAAATGCATCACACAACCAGTGCACAGGAACGTTACATAATGGTTTAAAACAAGATGCATGAACAACTGACACAATGAGCAGAACTGTAGATGGATGGAATACAGTTATCCAAACTGGAATTTGGCCAGGACTCCATCGTTAAGTTTTCAGGACAATTACCTTAGATGCAATCATCACATGTACCTCGTAATTACCTGAGAAACAGACTTCACACAAGTTTGGAGAATTGCTGCCTGTATTCTGAACTGTACAGGGTTCCCAAGTTAGTGTGGGTCAAACCATGAGGAGACTCTACAGCAGAAGAATAAACTGGGAGCTTTAGGTTTATTCTAGTGGTGAGGAAAGAAAGGTGGTTAACTGCATACAAGTTATTAGTAACACTTAACTGACCACAGAGATACTCTCATTATAAACGGTCTTATAGTTTTATAAAAGTCATTACACATGAAGACAATACATTCTTTTATTTAAAAAAAAAAAGACGTCTTGGTTTATCTGATGAGTTTTAATTCTCCATGGTAATGACACATAACTGGAATTCCCAGACTGAAATGAGATCATCTACGCTCTGTTTGTTGAAACCAAAGAAAAATTAACTCCATCACTTTAATCACTACTAAAGTCCCTACATACTCTATCATTAGCTGAGAGAGTCAGAGGTGGGAAATAAGAAACTGTTAGTTGAAAATAAAATTAACCGTAAAAGTCTTGAGAAAGAGGAGTGTGAGCAGCACCCAAACCTTGCTTACATGACAAGCCTGCTGATAAATATTCTACCCCATACAAGTCAAACACTTCTGGGTTGGCTAGCTGGCAAACATTATCCCTTTCCCATTATCCTGAGGAAGACAAGGAAGAAGATCAGGAATGATTAATTTGTAATCAACAAATTATTCGTATCTAGGTGCAGCTCAAGAGGGGGTGCGGTGGGGTGACTGCACCCCACTTTGGCTGTGCCACACATGAGCTGTCGGTGTGGAGCGGGGCCTGTGGTTTCAGGTAGCTCCAGAGCCCAGAGGAAGAATGCTGTTGCTGTTGCTCCTTTTCATCTTTCCCTGCTGCTGAATTCAGTAGAGAGGGGGAGAGTGAACATCAGCAGTCTTCACCCCCTGAAATTTGAAGCCATGCAAAAGCTGGGGTTCCTGCCAGACCCAACCCCGATCAGCTGATGAGCTCAGAGCTCATGCTAACCTCCAGTTGGAGCCTGTGTTGACCAGGCAGTGATCTCAGGGCTCACTATGCCTGTGCAGTACAGCCAAAGTGAGCGTGTGTGTGGGGCGGGGGGGGGTGGAACAGGGACCAACCCCCCATTCCCGGGTCTGCTATTGTCCATAGCTTTTCTTTTTTATCATTTTCATCTCCTCCTAGTATCCCAATAACACCAGGATTTCCTAGCTTGTGTATAGTTAACATTTTAAGCAACTGCTGGTTGAGATATCACATGCCATTGTATAAATTCACAGCAGATTATTCAGATCTGGCATACACTGGTTGTGAATAAAATAACCTTTTTTATTTTCATGAGAAGAAAGAAAGATTTAAAAACTGGCACAGGTGAGAAGAATCAATTTCATTTTTCCCCCCTAATGTGATCTCCCTGGTTCTACAATTCTCAGAACTTCAGCAAGGCTAGCAAGTTTGGGGACTTCACTGATAGCCTGCTGGTACTAGATCAGTGCAGGCAGACCAAGTTCACCCAGCAATGCTTCTGCTCCTAGTCTGACTAGATAATCTGATTTTATAATTTTAATATACATGGGTTCAAATCTGAGAAATTTCAGATCTGGATCTGGATTCTGAATCTCTTACAGTGGGGAATTTCCAGTCTGTTTTGGGTTAGTACAGAGATCTGGGTTCTGATTTTCTCCAAAATATGAGTATTTATGCTACTCCAGTAACCAGAACGGACTGTAAACTATCTGGATTTCCTTATCTGGTGGAACCCTTAGCTGGCATGAAGCTGACAAGCTGCTGCTGCCAGACCCTAGTGTGAGGAGGTTGGTGTTGATGGTATGCAATTAAAGCAACCACTTTTTTGTATCTTTTTCTTGACTATCTGATGAAGAGAGCTCTCTAACACTGTATTCAGATGAAAATGAGAAATTGACATATCCCCTCCTAAATATTTATACATCTGGTCGTGTCACAAACTTCCTATTAGCATTTATAACAATGACACAATAGACATGTCTAAAATTGATTCCAGGATTTGAAAACACTCCCATATCAGAGCTCATACAGCCCTCTCAATATATCTGGCATAATACTAGGCATTTGCAGCACAGAAAGAGGCAGCAAGGAAGTACATTACAGGCCACAATACAAGTTTCATGCTCCAGCACTTCTTAAGCCCTTCTTCCACCTCGTATTTCCAATTCCTCTTTTTATGTCCACTCATCCATCTTGCTTGCTCAGGCACATATTGGCCATAAAAATCCCATGTACATTTATTAACACCATGACACTAATGAAACCTTATATTTCTTATAGCCCCTAACTCCAGAGGCAACCCGTTTTAGAAACCTCATGGTGCTGGCTGAATCACCAAATCATAGGAATTTCTGTTTTCTTTTTAACTCAAAGAAAAACTTGACCATCTTTCTTTAATGCCATCAACCTGGAATCTTGACAGCAAGGATTAAAAATTGCTCCTTCCTTCCCACTTGGTTATTGGAAAGGCTGTGAAAGGTAATCAGTCTTGTGAAGCCACACTTTACAGTCTGCATAAAAATGCTATGATTCCCAGTCCTCTCCCCAACCTAATTGAAAGTGCATAATATCACACAGCTGGGGAAATGTAAACTGTAAACATATGCAATATATCAAACTATCATAAAAAACCTGTTACTAATAGGCACTTGGTGATCAGCAGAACCAAGAGGGATCTGAAAAAAGAGCCATTCTTGCTGCAAAATATGAACTTTTCCTGGCTGAAAGAAAAAAAAAAAAAGCACTCTCTCAGCAGCACAGGAATTGGAACGGAGGCAGTTCATTCATTCTGTCTGTGAAACATGGACCTTTCTATTTCACTGCTGCTTTGTATGGATGCTTGAGGGGTACTATTGGAGCAAATTCTGTTTTTCAGTTTAAGGGGTGTAAATCCAGAGTAAAGCCATTGTTTTCTATGCAGTATTTCAGGTGACTGGACAAACAAAACAAGCAAACAAAAATTAAAATCAGAGACTCTGTTACTGGTTTCAGCAACAAATGGGAATTTTTACCTGTCACCAGTAGCCTGTGGATGATGATGCTTGTTTATCTTTGCATAGAGTCCTTCCAAGTACTCTCTCTCTACTGGAACTTGTGGGCCATCACATGGGTATCCAAAGGTTTCTGTTACCAGTGGGGATGATGGTCTATAGACATTTGCTACAGGGTAAACCTCCCTGAAATGATTTACTCTGGCATAATTTGGGTCCATCTCATCATCATCAATATCAGGTCCTCCAGGGCTGGTGGAGTAATCAGCTAGCCCTCTGGCCTGTTTTTGCCGTAACTCCTGATGCTTTGCACCAATCCTAAAAATGAAAAGAAGAAAAGCTTGAATTTACGCCAGGAGCAACAGTAAAACACTGACTCATCAAGCAGAATTTGCAAGACACTTCTCTGCCATGCTGAACGCAAATTATCTGCATAGTCCTTCAACGGAGCCAAATGCCAAATGTCAGTTGCAACTGCAAGTTACATCCAGAGATTTTTTATTCCATTCCTCTAGCATGCATCTTTATAATGAGAAGAGTTATCATTCTGCCAAGATGAATGGGAAGTAACATTTTTCCTAGGCATTTGTGTGGAGAGGCTGTTGTTGTGTGCTTGCACACAGTTGTGATCACACACACCTGCCTCTCAACAGTTTTATTACATCTCAACACAGCATAGGCTTAAATATCTAACCAAGTCTTCCAACTTTTCATTCAAATTAGCCAATAAAAAGATTATTACCTCTATGGCCACTTGACCCACCCAGCTTCTTCTAAATAAATTAAGTTGTGAAAAGTGGATTAAACATGAACATAAATGTGAAGGTGGCATAGTTGTCTAAAACAAGGACCAGAAGCAATTTGCTTGAGATTTAATTTTTTCCTACATAAATGGGGGACATCGTGGCTCATTATATAGGGGACAGGGACAGAGTAAAACAGAGACGAAATTAATAGAATCCTGACAGAGATGAATTGGTACATATAAGTGAATTAAAGACTATTACTGGCAGTACTTCACTGTGATAACGCCTTAAGTGGTATTACAAAATGCTGCTGCTAATCAGAGCCATTGTGTAATCTGTTGGGAATAGGGATGGTAAAACATATTCAGGTAAATTTCAAACCCAGCTGAATGTCAATGATTTAACATTTGCTCTGGAAACAAAAACTTGAATAAGGTTCTATGAGTGTGCAATTTCTGTTAAATATTCAGTGACTCCTTAAGATAACGTTATCAAACACAGTGAGAAGGATCAAGACTGAATTCTGACCACTGTAGGAGGCAATACCTCAAACTAAATGGCATTTATGACACTGGAAAGGACAAAATTGAAGAAAACACATATCACACATACTAGCTGCCATTAAAAGTTAATGTCCAACTACTGTTACCATATCTGAAATAAAATACCACTTCATTATACCTGATCAGTATATTGAATGTATAGCAAGAATAGTAGGAGACCATTAATGGGGTGAAACAGACTTTGATGCCAACTATGGTGGATCACGGTGTGTTCAAAGTGAACGGAAATGATAAATGGATATGTACAGAAAATTTTTTTGGGAGATCTTGGAAGAGATGGAGCCCTGGAAATAAGACAACCTGAGCACATAAAAACAATTTCTAACTAAACTTACCCTATTTATCTTTCGCAAAAGATAAGTATTTTAAAATCTACTAGATTATATTATTGTATTTACTTGAATATAAGATGACCGCCCAATAATTAGATTCTACACATGGAAAAATTATAAATTTGTTATAATTTTCCATGTATATAATCTAATTATTGGAGGTTTCCCTTGAATTTATCCCCCTCTCACTGCTACAGCAGGGACAATAAATCTGGGGGGGCAGGGGATGGACTCAGGTGACCCCCTTGCCCTCTGCTCCCCCTCTTCTTCCCCCTAAAGCCCTTTCCCCCTCTACTTACTGTCAGACCCTGAGCACATAGAAACATGGGAAAAATCTGAAAACAATGACCTTGAAATAATCATACCTAAATAATCATAATTATGTGTAGGCAGTTCACACAGAATTGATGCATTTTACCTTTTCTGAAACTGCTGCAAGTTTGAATACATATATGCCATAAACACACTTTTAAGGAGCAATTTTGTACCTACTTACGTATAGTACAAACTTTGCATGATATTAGTTCAAAGCCAAAAGGCTCATGATTTACCAGAAAGTTCATTGGGCTGGGCCCCAGCAAAGTCAACAGCATTTCAAGCCATGTTAATCCCACATTTCAGCACTGCCTGGTTATATATGTACTCCAGATACCATCCCCACAAAGGGTCCATGCATTAGTTACCACTCCACCCCCCCCACCCACTCATGACTGGAACCAGGTGCTCTTGTCAGAAGTCCTGGGATACTCCAAAATTTTATACACAAATGAGGTGCAGGGCAACCCGTTGTGGCTCCACCTCATGGAGGGCAGGGCCACACTAATCACATGCGACAGGCTGAAAGAGCGGGCAACAGAGGGATTTTGGGTGAACTGCGTGGGACCTGTTTGGTGATGTCTGCCAAATATTTAAGGCTGGTAAAGACACAGGAACAATTGGAAGTAGGAAAGAAAGGTGCAGATAGCTGTGGGAATGAAGGGGAAGTTGAAATGTATTCAATTTAGTGGCTCACCATGACTGGAAAAAAGAGTTGGCGCTGACAGGGACTGCATGCAATGGGCACTACCATATATTATATTTAGATGTGTTGCATTAACCTTTCTTTGTGGTAGGTTCCCATCTGTATGTTTGCCCGATATGGGCCATATGTTTTCCAGTCATGCTAAGTGTTGTTGCATTTAGTCAGCTTCATAGTTGGCTTCCATAACTGAGCACATGCTGCTTTTGGCAGTAGTTTAATGATAGACAATGTATTTAATGATGTTTTCTTGTATGTGAATGTAAGAGGGGCCTTTCTCCTCATGCTGATTGGGGAAGAAAAACCTCATCTTGTATTTGAGTAAATATGGCAATATGTAAGCAGCAATCTTTCAAGACCTTTCCCGAGTATAGACCAAGACTCTATTATGGTATAATAAGTAGTATGATGACCATACTTGCAATTTCAAACCCAAAACACATCTAGCAGTGATAAGGGTGCTGTAGATGGGAGCATTAGTAGGTATCAGAACTGTGCAGGCAAAGATTTTGGCAACTCCATGCGAGTAGAAAGGAAGAAAGGATGTTTACTCTCTCCCTTCCCTCAACCCCCCACTTCTTTCTCAGCTAAATAGCAATCTTTAAATCCTGCACCCCCCCTTCCCTTCAAAATAAAACAAACATGTTAATGTAACAGATGGGTCAAATAAAAATACCTTTTTGTGTTCCCATTTTTTCCATAGTTATTTAAATCCCATTCCATTTACTGTATTTTTAAAAATAGTTTATCTTCAGATGCTGCTATTTTTATTAATTTTTAATATTCTGATGGAAGGAAAAACAGGAAGAAAGAAGTTGTGATCCTACTATGGTCCTAAAACTTTTTAGATCTTCTGTTCTCATTTTCTATGTTTTTATTTTCTCTTCTGAGTTTTCATCAGGCTCTTTTTCTCCTGCTCAACCTCTACTTTTCTCACTTTATCCTTCAGTCTATTCTTCTTTTTTTTCCCCCTCCTCTCACTGTGCCATACACACTCACTCAAATGCTAGCTCAGGTGAGCAGCCATCTGTGGTTGCTGGTAATGTGGCTGAGCACTTCATAGCACTGCTAGGATTCAGGATAAGTTTTTGATTCTTTATGAATTCTAGTTCTATGTACAGAGATTTCACTGAGCAGTCTCATGGAGGGCATGTCACGGTGTTAACAGATGATAGATTTGGTCAGCAAGGCACATATGCTTTCACTTATCTTGCTGTCAATTTCAGTGGCTTGACTGGATGATGGCTCTTTCTGGATTACCAGAAATTGACAGGATTTGGAAACAGTGGGAGAAAAGCCTGTCATTTTTCCAAAATAAATAAAACAACAACAACAACAACAAGATACAAAGGGACAGGGACATTGGGATAAACCTTGAGAAAAGGGACATTCCTTAACTCAGGGACACTGTCATTCTGGAGTGGGCAGAAAAGCAAACATGAATATAGGGCTATAAATAAGTACAAATGAAAACAAACCCTAACAGGCAGTTGTTGACTTTCATTTCTATACTGCAGCATCTAAACCATAAACCAGCGCTAACACAGGAATAATTAGTGACTAGATGGAAATATGCAAAAGCCTTCATCCTCCAAGGATTCCTGAATCAAGATAAAAGAAAAATTACATAGCAGGGAGAGATGGGGGGGGGGAGGGGAGGGACGGGGACCCAGACAGTCTGTGCCAGTGCCTGACAGAACAAATTCACCAATATTTATATAAAATAATTTTGGGAAAGCTATCACCTGATCCATTTGTGCAACAAAACAACCTTCCCAGGGAGAGTGCAATCTATGGACCCCCACTTCCAGGGAAGGTTGCTGTACTACAAAGACAGCTATGCATTTCTATTACAAATAGATCTGCAGACTTCAATACAGTAGGGGAGGGAGGTCTGTATTGCTGATTTCCATCTTTTATACATAAAGGGCCTTCAAAAGAAATCATCTTGCAGAAAGATTAATATTTTATATGCCCCACATGGAAAATATGGTTAGAAATGTAAAGACAAAGATACTTTGTTTAAAAAACAAAACAAAACAGAAAGAGCTGATACTTGTAGAACCCAGCCACTCCCTTCAATCATTCCCTCCCTGTTGTCCTGTCTTTCTTTTATTAAAGGATTATATGGCAATTTGAGATTACTACTACTACTCCTCCAAACTCTGAAAAGTGCTGAATGTTGACAAACATCTCCAGAAAATGGACTTCGTTTTCACTTCATGAAAAATGGCCAGTGCCCACTAGTATCAGTGAGGTGCACCTATTTGCCCCAACTGAAGATCTAGCTCAGTGGTTCCCTATGTTTCTGTGCAGTGATCAGCTCTTCTAACACAAGCCCAAGTGCTAGAATTGAATGTTTGTGGGCCTCATGATCCCATCTGCAAGTGCCACAACTGCAATTAGGGTCACAGTTCCCAGTTTGGAAAGTAACCCAATCTCATTATGGTCAACATCAGGGAATTTCTACTGCTATGTGTAGAGATAACAGGGAACCTCAAAGATGTGCTAGCAGTCTCACTGGGCTGGTGTGAGACAACTTAAGAAGTAGCACATAATAGTCTCTAGGGTGACTATATGGTATAATTTAAAATTTGGGATGCTGTCAGACTGTCTGCTCCACCCCGCCCCTCCACTGCTGCAAGCAGCAGGGAGTCAATGACCTGTTAATGACCCAGTGTTCTTTACTTCACAGGTGTTAACAATCACTGCAAAGTAACGATTTGTGTTAATAAGGCTTCCTACTTCACAACTGCTGCTCTGTGCCCTGCATGCTTGTTTTAATTTTCACCAGCCAGTGGCAACCATCCTCTGGAATTCAGGGCTGTCCCAGCCAATCTGGACATCTGGTTACACTATCAATGGGGAAAGACCTGGGGCAGCTCATCAGAACCTCCAAGGTAAGAGGAAATGCACTTTGGACCAGGGAATAGGTGCACCTCTACCTTGCCTTGTGCCATGCTTTGGACCAGTATAATCTCAGGCACTCTAGGGATTCCAGGCTCTGACAACAAAAGAGTAGTACAACACAGTGGCACCACACAAAACTTGCTTTCATGTCTGACAGTGAGAATAATTTGTCCTGCTATCAATACTGGTACACTCTGCACAAAAAAAGCTGGAATTAGGTCACCATAATTTTCTTTTGTTCCTGTGAATAAGCCTAGTTTTTTCAAATTTTCCTTATGAATGCAGCCTTCAATCGCTTTCACTGCTGTAAGCTAAGCCTGCTCGAGAACAATTATTTCCGTTCTATATTATACTGACCAGTCAATACCAGGTTATGTGAATTTCTTCATGATCAATGTTTCATCTTTTCAACAGGGCTATTATAATTGCATTAATATTTCTTGTTTCTTTCTTGTTCTTCCATGGAGATCTATAAAATTTGCTCAATGATCTCTCTTTTACCTTCTTTATTTTTCATTTAAATTCAAACCCTCTTAAGATACGGGAACTGAACTATGCCGGCTGTATCATTTCTTGCCTTCTATCTACTGATTCTTTGCCATTTCTTTCCCTTTTTCTAAAGTTTTAAACACCTTGATTACATATAATCACTATGTCTGACTGTTAAGACTATTTTTCCACAAACCATACCAGTTAGGGCCCACTAATCTTTTACTTTGCTTAGCCAAAATAACTGCCCTATTAATTTCCTCTCTTCTCTAAATGTTGCCTTGGCTCCTAAACCCACTGTCTATTACTCTTCTCACCCTTCTGTGGCTTTTTCTTATTATTTGGAGCAGTAATATGCCTTATTCCCATCACAAAATCTGTCAAATCAACAGAACTGTCAAAACAGTTTTCGAACTACATTGGGCACATGGCAATAAAAGAAGACCTCAATATGTACCACAGGATGGGCTGGTTAAACAACTGATGCAGATTTGTAGCAAGAGATAAAATGTTACTTGCCACTCTGACACTGGTAGTGAAAATAAATAGGAGGCAGCAGCACAGGTCATGATCTGAACAACTTGGTGGTAATGCTAAGTTTACATAAACTTCCTGATGAGGGAAGATCCACAGAATGAAGGGAAGCTAGTTATATTTTCTTTTGAACCTCATGTCATTTTGGTTCACTTTGTTCTGCAACCAGCTATCCAGTTAAATCATTATATGGCAACTGTATCAACTTCCATTAGCCAAACTTTTGTAAAAACATAACCAGCTCATGTAGGCAGTTAGCAAAGCAACAAAGAAATGCTGTAGCATGTGCTGCCCGCTAACTTCTTGTGATGCACCTTTTTCATTGACATCCAAAATCAAATACACACAATTCCTGCCAAAAGGTGGGGGGGGGGTGCGTGTGTGTGTGATATAAGATTATGGGCAAAAATTTTCAGAACTTAAACCCCTTTTCCTAAAGTGGCTTAGGCACTAAACTAAATCTCACTGAAAGTCACTAGAATTTAGGACTGGAAATACCTATGCCATTTTTGAGCCTGTGACTTGGCTAATTTTTTAAAATTTCACCTTAACTCTAAATCTAAAGCAGCAGTCTGGCAATGAGCTGACTGGGAAACAAACCCAAAAAACCCCTTTAGGAATGGAATAATTTTATTAGGAAGTAGCTAAGGAAATGGCCAACATCACCATGTGACCGATGGCAAAGCTATTTGAGGACTTGTGGCACTCAGGAGAGGTCCCAGAAGACTGGAAGAGGGCCAAGGTGGTGCCTATCTTCAAGAAAGGGAGAAAGGAGAACACAAAGAATTAAAGGCCAATCAGTTTGACTTCAATCCCTGGTAAAATCCTGGAAAAAATTATCAAAGAACCCATTATTTATAGGCTAACAGAAGGCAGTATTCTAAAAGACAGCCAACATGGCTTCATTGGGGGCAGGTCATGCCTGACCAACCTCATTTCCTTCTATGATCAGGTAGGTAACTTGCCACCTGGATAAGGGTAATGAGGGTGATGTCATATACTTGGACTTCAAAAAGGCCTTTGACTTGGTCTCCCATAATGTCCTCCTGGTAAAATTGGAAAATTGCAGCCTTGACTAGTTTAGGTTAGTTTAGCTAGGTTGCTGGCTCCAAGGTAGGACCCAGAGAGCATTAATAGACAGAACTGAGTTGATATGGTGGAACGTGACCAGTGGTGTCCCTCAGGGTTCAGTACTCAGACCAGTGTTTTTCAACATGTTCATCAATGATTTGGGTGTTAAAAGTGTACTGGCAAAGTTCGTGGACAACACCAAATTATGGGAGAGTGTGGTCATGCTCGAGGACAGACTGGGGAGACAGGCTGACCTGGACAGGCTTGTGAGGTGGGCAGATCATAACCTGATGATGTTTAACACGGAGAAATGTAAAATGCTCCATCTGGAGAGGAATAATCTGCAACACACATACAGGTTCATGTGCTTGTCAGCACCACAACTGAAAGAGACCTGGGGGTCTTGATAGACCACAGAATGAACATGAGCCACCAATGCGATGCCACAGTTGGCAGAGCGAATCAAACCCTTGCATGCATCTACTAATGCATCTCAAGCAAGACTAAGGATATCATCATCCTGCTCTGCTTGGTGTTGGTGAGACTGCAGCTGGAGTACTGCATACAGTTCTGGGTGCCACACTTTAGGAAGGATGTGGAAAAGCTTGAGAGAGTCCAAAGGAAGGCCACACACATGATTAGAGGTCTGGAGAGCAGGTCAGATGAGGAGAGGCTGAAAGACATGGGACTGTTCAGCCTGGAGAAAAGAAGACTTAAAGGGGACTTGGTAGCAGCCTATAAGTATATCCAGAGTGTACAGCAGGGCCTGGGGGAGCATCTGTTCACCAAGGCACCCCAGGGGAAGATAAGAAACAATGGACACAAATTGATTGAAGACTGCTTCAGATTGGACATAAGGAAAAACTTCTTTATGACTTAAGTGCCTAGGGTCTGGAACATCTGACCCCAGCAGTCTTTCCAGCCCAAGTGCAGGGGGGCTGGACCCGATGATCTCATGAGGTCCCTTCCAGCTCCTAAATCTATGAATCTATTAAGGATATATTGTTAGGTTCCTTCTTCCTCACAATGCAGGCAGAAGACAGATTTTCTAAAATTCATGTTCTCAGGCCTTTGGGAAGATTACAATGCAGGGATTAAACAGTAGCTGACCTGGGTCAGTAGATAAGGAGACTGAAAAGTACCTTCAACAGTTCCTTAAAAGATGGAGTAAAAAGCTCTGCCCCCCCCGCCTAAGATATTGGCTGTAGCACAGACATAGTGACAGGAACCAGCAGTCCAGGCAATCACCGCAACAGGGAAGAAATTTTGCAAATAACTAATGCAACAAGCCACAACCTTAGAGCAGCAGCAAGGGAGTAGCAACAACAAATGTCAAGTCTGATGCTACAACAGCTCTAGGCTCACAAACACCAGAATGAAGGGCAGACTAACACCAGCAAGAGGTACAAACAGCATCTCAACAAAACTGGCAACTGCTAGACCTTAGAGCAGGACTATAATGGGGACTTCAGACCAGACAGCACTAAGAGGACCCATACCCTAGCAGTGCTAAAAGGATCTAAAATTGTGAAGTGAGTGGGTAGGGAGGGGGCAGAAGGAGGCAAGGTTAATTAAACAGGCCGTGATCATGATCCAGAACTCTTATGAAGCTATCAGGATGCCTTATGACCTGAACAGGCAGTCTTTAGAGCCTTAGCCATGCAAACTGCCCTCAGCTATTCTCTGTAAAAGTCACCAAACCAGTCTGGCTTGAGAAAAATGAAGACATGTATCAGTTCTGATTTTACAAGGAAAAGCTTGGTTGGGCATGCAACCTTAGGCATTGACCCAGAAGCTCAAGGATGTCAACTGTAGGAGGTTGAGGCCTGAACCTCAGTCTGTACAATTAAGTGGCAGAGTCTATGATATGGGTACAAAGGCACTGAGGCAAAACCCTGAGGCATGCAGTCCAGCCATTATTACCTGCTTCCTCACCCAGTTTGGACTGCAAACTTTCAGTCCATTTTTGTAGTCATTTGCCTAGCCACAGGTAAAGAAATATTTGCTCTGTTCATTAACCCCTTTGCAGCTGTTACAATATAGGGTTTATGTACTCCATCCTGTACAATAGTATAAAACTTTTATTCCATTGCCACATTGGTTCTTCATGGGAAGAAACAGAATATTCCAGCATTCAAGCTCTTCCCCGTTGTATATTTCAGGATGAGGTGAATAACAAGTGAGCACAGCATGCAGTATGTAACCTAAACTTTGCCAGTCACCTCCTGTAATGATGCCATGAATGGAATCTGTCAGCTGTTAAAGCAAGGCTGCAGTTTGGTTTGTAGCAATGTAGACAAGAGTCCAAAGTCTTTTATTTGATAACACTGAAACTGTTCAAGGCAGGCAGATAATATACTATTTTCTTCTAACCAGCATGAACAAACTTTCTGCTCAAAACATACAACAAGTGGTAGAACAGTCTTTTATTATTTACCAAGTGGGGACTGTGTGCTCAATGTTGTGAAGAGCACAAAGGATGACATGATTTGTGCCCCAAGGTGCCAATCTAAGTAGACAAACAACACAATCGGACAGAAAATACACTGGGTGACCAAATGATGGATTTCAACAAAACCTGGTTCAGGGGGGTTTGTTTTATTTTTAATAGGAGCACAGCAACATTTTTTTGTTCTGGTGGATTAAAAGTGATATGAGAAGAGCAAGGAAGGATTTGCAAGAGAAAAACGCTTGTGCAGAAATAAAGGATGTTCCCAGGGGTAGAATAGAAGGAGGAACAATAACCAGCATAGATGATGTGTACAATAGGAATAGATAGGTAGGAACCATAGGTGCATTAGGATAATTTGTATTCTATTTGTGATGGAAGCAGTGAAAATGAGAGTAGGTATGCAAGGGTTTAAAAGGTAGCTGAGTTGCACAAAAGGACGTGATCCCACACATCTGTTAATCAGGTGAACTGGCATAAAAAAAAAAAAACTTCTAACCAATTTCAGCTTTCCTTGTGTTCAACAGAATAAAAGCCATCACATTTTTTCAATCATTTGATGCTCCTTGAGATGTCCAAACTGCAATGGTTACTCAATTTATATCTGATTTAGTGTCTTAATATCTCAACTGTGATTTTACATAACATCTCTGATTTGTCTCTCATTTATCTAAATTCATACTTACATTGAGTAAAAGGTTGTCTAGGAGAAAGTGGCCTACTTCCCTGGGAGGTCACTTAGTGCATTTTTACATGTGCTCCTGGATGCTGTGCTGGGCACTTTAATTAGTGAGCCACGCTAATTAAAAGCACCCACACGTCACATGTATCAGCATTGCCTCATGTCCCCACACTAAAAAAAATGACAGTGGGGCGCTTTGGACTAAAGTTCATTAGATGTGTTTTATTTCAAAGTGTTCTGCTGCCATTTTGTCAGTGTAGAGACGTGTGGTGACGCTGATGCATGTGACATGCAAGGCTGCTGGAGTGCATCAATTTCTATGCTCCAGCAGACTTGATTGAGCCTGCTCCAGTGCGTCGAAGCAGGCTCCCCGCACGTGTATAAGTGCCCTTAGATTTCAGTAGGGTTTAATGTTTTAATTCCTTTCTAGGTTCTAACAAGATATATTTTGGTGATTAAAAAACTGTATTTTCATTCACTTGCATAATAGTGGGCTAAATATATTTTGCCTTTAGATGTCTGAATGCCACACTCACTGAACTAAATGAGTATTTCATATGGATATCTCTGGCAGAAATTAGTCCATTGTTTTAAATTATTTTAGCTTTCTTCTTTATGCATTAATTTTCTATACAAATCTTATTTATAACCTGTATTTCAGACCTCTAAGAGACTCACTTGTGTTCTGTCAAACTCTTTTAATCTGTGGAGGACAAATGTCTTAAAATGGAAAGTTAAAGTATTGCTCATAGTAGTACAGTAGTAGGCAACCACTGATCCTTCTGGATCATGGTGAATGTGTGAGAGGTCACCAAGACCTTCAATACATATGCCTAGGCAAGAAGCATGGAGGAGTGAAGGCTGCTTAGACCTTCCATCCCCCTTTTACATCATTGAGACAGGATCCAAAGGCCAGATTGAGTCCAGACGTTCTGGGTAACTAAGGAATATCATATGAGGGCAAATGGACTGCACCCATGTAAGCAAGCCTATAGCATCCTTATAACTAATGATAAAGCATGGGGGAAAAAAATAAAAAGAAATCAGCTTGACTGGGAGGGCTGCTTTTTCAACTGCCTCGCACTTTGCATAGTAACTTGCCTTTGTTTTGCACTCATTCTGTTCCAAGATGGTGCAGTGTTTTGGCATTCTATATTTGCAACAATAGACACTACTAAAAAAGACACACGGCAGTAGGAAATCAAGTCTTTAGAGCCCAGATTGAGAATAAACAGGATTAGGAGAAAATTTTTTTTTTTAATTTTATTTGTAAACTGAGGAAATAGGATATGGAATTATTGAGACTCAATAAACATGAAACCCACAATATGTATTTTAGAGTTAACAATCAGAATATTTTGCTGTGAGTTAGATTATTATACATGTTCATTAAACGTATCTCCACGAGCAGCTATGCCAGTGTTTTTCATTCAATTCTATTGTTCCAGTCTGAACAGCTTCCTCCCCCCCATAATTAATATCTTCAGCTGTAAATAAGAATAGAAAAATCTTGTAAATCTAGAAAAAACGTTCTCCAACCATAACAATTCAAGCGAACAAGAAACTAGGCACCTGGAGAGCATAAAAACACACGTTCAAAGAAAAGTGCTATCATTTCTAATGATCAAAAACATCAGAGCTTAACATGAAATAAGACTTGTTCAAGAAATTTGCAAAAGCAATGTACACACAGTGATGTATTGTGCTTAGCTGACCCAATGGTGGCACCCTTGGGGGGATAATGTCAGGCCACAGCCTGAAACCTGGGGCTTCGACTTGACCAGCACAGCCACTTGGCCCAGACTGCCACCCTACAGTTGGTCACCCAGGCTGGTCAAGGCTGGTCTAAAGCTCCCAGCAAGGCCAAGCTCTCTGCCCACTCACTAGCACTGGAGTGGCCAGCTAGGATCAGCTGACCCTCCACTTCTCACAAATAACCCTTAACCCAGAAAAGGAAGTACTTAGGCAACAGAGTTTAACCTGATTCCTGACTGCTTTGTTGGCCCCTCTGACTCGCTCTTTGACTTTGCCCTCTGCTTGATCTCTTGACCCGCCTTGTTCTCTGATACCACCCTCTGCCTGACCTCCTGGCTTTCTGACTTGGCTTGTTTGCAGACCCCGCTTTTGGACTGACCTCTTGGCTTCTTGACCTGGCTTGTCTCTGGATTCTGCTCACTCCTCCTGACCCTGGTTGGCATGTCGATTCCTGAGTGGCCCCAGACCTGGCCACCCACAACCTGGTGACAATCTGCCTGGACCCCCCACCAACCCTCTAATGGTGCCCTCAGACCCACCTGCCTGGGATGCCACAACTCAGGAAAACCCATAAGTTGGGCAGGACTGGCTCAGCCAGCTTGGCTTTGCCCAACAAATACTAGAAGCCGAGGTGCAGCAGTTGCAGGCTGAGAACCAATCTGTCCGGTCCCAGGTGGTATACCACCAAGAGAATCACTAGTGCTGGAACAAGGAGGCACAATGGCTGCAGCAGGAGACTGCTGCACTGCAGGCCCATTCAGCAGAGTCCCATGCCCCTCTCCCAGTACCCAAAAGGTACCATTGGGACTGATGGCACTTCAGGGGATTTCTTATTCAATGCTGTCTTTTGTTCCCAGCTCAACCTGAAAATTACTCCAGGAATTAGGCACAGGTGAGCCCTATAAGATTTCTGACAGGAGAAGTTTTGAATTGGGCCTCCCTGCTGGTGGAGCATGATAGCTCCGTCCTCCAGGACCGAGACGCATTCCTTCAAGAATTCTCCATAATGTCTGAATGACCCCACTAGGCCCAGACAGCAGAAGCTGCATGAAGGAATCTCTACCAAAGGCAAGATACTGCTGCTGCCTATGCATCCCTTTTCTACTGCTGTGCAGCAGACACCCACTGGAATGAGGTGTCCCAGCTCTACCAATTCTGGTCAGGGCTGCGGAATGAGGTAAAAGATGAACTGGTATGATTGGAACTGCCCTCAGGTTTCAATGCCTTTGTGGACCTGGCAGTCTGAATTGACTGATGCCTTCAGAAATGGAGGGAAGAAAAAAGGTACATGCTATCCTCTCCAGGTTCCTTGTCTCACTGGTGCTACTCCAGAACCCATGCAGATCAGTGAGGGGTGCCACCATCCTACACTGGATGAACAGGAGCAATGCTATTGACATGACCTGTCTTTATGATCGGGGTCCCAGGACACAGATACTTCCACTTCCCTAAGAGGAGGGACAAGGGTAAGGAGTCATCCCAGGCCTGGTAAGGGGGACCAGCTTAGGGTCACCACAAACTCCTTTTATCCTCCTTGTAAGATAAACCCACAGCAAACCTAAGCCTTCAAATCCTCAGCCACAGTTCTATGTCCACCACCAACTCTGGAGTAAAACCTACCCACTTCTGGTTCTAACTGCCTTACTGGATTCTGGGGCAATGGGAAGTTTCATTGACGGGACCGGGCCTGTGGTCTCAGAATTTCATTACAGTGGTGGTCCAAGCCAGAGACCATTAAGACCAAGATGGCTCATCCTTTGTGTCTGGCCCTATGGAATGGGATACCACCACCCAGGAGGTGAACATCCATTGGCTGCAAGAGATGCTACACTTTGGAGCAGTCTGTTCACATTACTCCTTGTTTCCGGGTTTCTTGGCTTGAACACCATGACATGCTGGTCAGGTGGAAAATCCAGGAAGTTTACTTTGATTTCAGTTACTGCTGGCAGCACTGCTAGAAAACTGGAATAGCTGCTGACCCTAGGATCCAAGCAGGGGTTCTGACTGCTGCTGCCTCACAGGGGGCTCAGCCTCATGGCTGTACCCAGCCTGCCCCAGAAATAACAGGATTACACTGATATATTTGAGAAAAAGAATGCAGAGGTCCTCCCACCAACACCAGAATTATGACTGTTCCATCAACCTACAGCTTGGGGAAAAGATCCTGGTGGGACACATTTATGCAATATCAGAGTCAGAATTTGCTGTCCTATGGGAATACAGGAAGGAAGACCTGGATCAGGGATTTGTAAGACATTCCACCTGCTGGAGCCCCTGTCCTGTTTGTCAAGAAGAAGGATGCAGGCCTCTGCCTCTGGGTAGACTACTGGGCCCTGAACCAGGTCACCATCTTCAATCAGCCCCACTTACCTCTCATCCCAGAGCTGCTTAATCAGCTAAAAACTGCTCACATATTCACCAAGCTCAACCTCTGGGGAGCATATAACCTGGTGATGAATGGAAAACCAACTTCCGGACTCAGTACAAGTACTCTGAATATTTAGTTATGCCATTTGGGGTTCACCAACACCCCAGCCACATTCCAGCACTTTATCCACAATGTATTGCAGGACCTCTTGAACCAATTTGTTATCACCTACCTGAACAACATTTTAATCTTCTCAGAAGACCATGACCAACTCTTATTGCATGTACAGGTGATATTGGAGAAGCTGTGCCAACATGGCTTTTTTGTTAAGCTGGAAAAATGTACCTCCAAGTTTTTTGGTTCTGTTTTATCCCCTGAATGCTTAAAAATGGACCCCCCAAAAGTGCAGGCAGTCCAAGAGTGGAAGGCACCTCAGAATGTTAAGGAACTCTAGAGATTCTTGGGGTCTGCCAATTTCTACCAGCGGTTTATTGCCAAATTTACACAAGTGGTGGTGCCTCTCACCACACTGTTACAGAAAAAAAAACAGTTTTATTGGTCTGCAGAAGCCCAATGAGCCTTCAACTACCTGAAGCAGGCCTTTGCCTTTGCCCTAGCATTAGTCCATCTAGATGCAGCCTTGCCATTTGTAGTGGAAATAGATGTCTTGAGTATCACAATAGGTGAGGTGCTGTCACAATGGCTAGGCCTGGAAGAGGCCCATTAACCTTATGCCTTCTCCTATAAGCTCACTCCAGTAGAATTATGAGATCTTAGACCATGAACTCTTGGCCACGAGAGCGACTTTTGGGAAGTGGCTGCACTGCTTTGAAGGGGCACATTACAGGTTTTCACGGACCATAAGAATCTGGAGTACATCCAAAAGGCTAAGGCACTCAACTTCAGTGCTCCTGTTCCCCCACTTTACTTTTAGATAACTTAGCAGTTTGGGCCCAGAAATGGGAAGGCAAATGCCCTCTCTTGGAAGGCCGAGTCTGATGTAGGCTCATCACAGGAGCCATCTGAACCCAGCCTATTCTGAAGTCTCATAACTTCATTGGCACTGCACGGCCAACAGACATGGTCTCCCAACTCTGTGCTGCCACTTGAAAGAAAATACGCCCGTGAGAACAGACCATCTTTATACAACAACCACACTGGGTTCAAGATAGGGTCATAATTACCTGAGGTAGGCTCTACACGCCTCCAGTCTGGCTAGTTTGACTGTCCTTTGCCTGAGCCATAACTCCACATTAGTAGATGATCCAGGAACCGAGAAGATGTACCACCTCACCTCCTGCTACTTTTGGTGGTCCTGCCTGTGCAAGACAATGCAGGCTTGTCCATTCCTGCAAGATCTGTGCACATGCCAATAAACTACTACAAAAGCCTTGTGGGATCCTCCAGCCCATTTCATCCTGTCTTGACTGTGGTCTATAATGTTCCTGGACTTCATTGTAGAGCTCCCTGTTTTGAGCTCTATAAGGATCCTAACCATAATGGACCAACTCACAGAAATAATCCAGTTTATTCCACACACAGGCCTTCTCTCAGCAAAAGATACAGCCCAACTATGGTTAGATCAGGTGGTATGCCTCCACAGCCTCCCAGACTGCACCATTTCAGATTACAGGTCCCAATTCACCTCAGTTTTGGAGCAAAACCCTGAGCCTGCTGGGAGTTTGTGCACATCTCAAGTCAGCCTGCCAACCTCAGACATATGGCCAGGCTAAGAGGACTAATCAGATCTCAGAACACTACCTCCATCTATCTTGGTTTTCAACAGAATAGTTCTCATTCCTCACACTGGTAGAATTCACCTACAACAGTGGTGAATTCCAACCTTTTTATGGTAAAAATTAACTTTTTGGCACCCCAGGATCTACCATGCTCTGCCCCCCTGCCTGCTCCACCCCCATTCCCACCCCTGCCCTGCCCTGCCTCCGCCTCCCAGACAAGCTGCCCAGGCTCTAACCCCACTCATCCAGCCCAGCCCAGCCCAGGTGGCAGAGGACGTGGCTCAGCCCAGCCATGTGCACCCTGCTGGTCCCAATCGTGGAGCCTCTGACAGACTGAGATCGACTGTCAGAAGCTCCACCATTGAGATCGATTAGTTGGTGACCACTGACCTACAATAAGTCCGGAGCATGCCTCATCTGGGCAAAACCCATTCTTCACCAACTATGGGTTTTACCCCTGGTTGCATCCCACGTTACCCACCAACTCCAATAACCCCATGGCCACAGACTGGGCCATGCCTCATGTATAAGATTAAGGAGGAATTAAAACACCACCTGGAGAAGGCAAAAGAGGCCTATAAGAGACAGACAGACCAGCAATGACAGTCAGGGCCTACCTACCTGATGGGAGAGAAAGTGTGGTTATCATCTGAACACCTCCACGCACTGGCCATCACGGAAGCTAGATCACTGCTCCTTCCACGTAACTCCATAACCCACCAAATCAGCCTGGTAATCTTTCAGCTACAGCTCCCCTGGACACTGTTAAGATTCACCCAGTATTCCATGTGTCACTATTCAAGCTGAATATAGAAAATTCTTTCCCACATTGGACCCACCCTCTCCTACACCCTGTAACAGTTCAGGGATAGGAAGAGTACTTAGTCCAGGAAATTTTAGACTCAAAGGGGGAAACTGTATTACTTAGTAGATTGGGAGGGATACAGGCCCAAATATTGCATGTGAGAGCCAGCAGAAAATATCCACACCCCTGACCTGCTGAAAAAATTCCATGGAGACCATTCAGAAACACCTGGACCAATACCCCTCAGGGGCTGCAGCTGTAGGGGATGGGGGGACCAGAGGGGAGGGTGGCACGATGCCAGGCAATGGCCTCAAACCTGGGGCTTCACCCTGACTAGCACAGCCATTCATCTTGACCTGCTACCCTACAGTTGGTCACCCAGTCTAACCTAAACTTCCCTTGCTGCAATTTGGGACCATTTTTTCTTGTTCAGTCAACACTAAAGAACAGTCTAGCTCCATCCTCTTTGGAACCACCCTTTAGGTAGTTAAAGGCTGTTATTAAATCCCCCCACCAGTCTTCTCTTCTCTAGACTAAATAAACCCAATTCCCTCAGCCTCTCCTCAGAAGTCATGTTTCCCAGCCCTCTACCCATTTTCATTGCCTTCCACTGGACTCTCTCTACATTCTTCCTGTAGCGGGGGGCCCAAAACTGGACACAGCACTCCAGATGTGACCTCACCACTGCTGAATAGACAAGAATAATCACATCCATAGATCTGGCAACACTCCTGCTAATGCAGCCCAGTATGCTGTTAGCCTTCTTGGCAACAAGGGCATACTGTGGGCTCCTATTCAGCTTATTGCTCACTATAACCCCCAGGTCATTTTCTGCAGAGCTGCTGCTTAGCTAGTCAGTCCCCATTCTGTACCAGTGCATGAGGTTATTCCATCCTAAGTGTGGTACTTTGCACTTGTCCTTATTGAACTTCATGAGATTTATTTTGTCCAGTCCTCCAGTTTGTCTACATCTCTCTGAATTCTATCCCTGCCCTCCAGCATATTTACTATTCCACCCATCTTAGTGTCATCTGCAAAGTTGCTGAGGGTGCACTCCACCCCATCTTCCAGATTGTTGATTAAGATATTGAACAAAACTGGCCCCAGGACCGACCCCTGGGGCACTCTACTTAATACCAGATGCCAACTAGACAATGAGCCATTGATTGCTGCCCTTTGAGTCTGAAGATCCAGTCAGTTTTCTATCTACCTTACAGTCCATTCATCCAACCCATACTCATGGCCAGATTAACCCTTTAGTGGGACCTAGGCAAACAACCTCATGGGCCCTTACTTTTTTCACTCAATAATTATAATATGTAAAATAAGCACAACTGGGCCCCTTCCTCACTGAGGGCCCTAGGCATCTGCCTAGTTTGCCTATGCATTAATCTGGCCCTGCCCATACTTCCTTGGCTTGTTTGTGAGAATGTTGTGGGAGAACATATTCAAAGTCTTGCTAAAGTCAAGGTATATCACATCCACTGATTCCCCTCACATCCACAGAGTCAATTATTTCATCATAGAAGGCAATCAGGTTGGTCAGGCTTGACTTGCCCTTGGCTAATCCAAACTGGCTGTTCCTGAACACCTTCTCCTCCAAGTGCTTAGAAATGGATTCCTTGCAGACCTGCTCCATGATTTTTCACCCTCAGGAACTTAGGTGAGGATGACCAATCTCTACCTCCCTTGATCCCCCTTCTTGCCTTTCTTAAAGATGGGCACTGTATTTACCTTTTTCTAATTGTCCAGGACCTCTCCCGATAGTCATGAGTTTTCAAAGATAATGAGCAGTGGGTCTGAAATCACATCAGCTAACTCCCTCAGCACCCTTGGGCACATTGCATCTGACCCCATGGGCTTGTACATGTCCAGCTTGTCTGAACAGTTCCTAACCTGTTCTTTCACTACTGTCAGCTGCTCACCTCCTCCTCAAATTGTGCTGCCAGGTGCAGTAATCTGGGAGTTGAACTTCCCTGTGAAGACTGAGGTAAAAAAGATATTGAATACTTTAGCCTTTTCTACATCATCAGTCACTAGGTTGCTTCCCCCATTCAATAAGGGACCCACACTTTCATTGACCCTCCTCTTGTTGCTGGCATACTTGTAGAAAGCCATCTTGTTACCCTTCACATCCCTTGCTAGCTGCAACTCAAATTGTACTTTGGCCTTCCTGACATCATCCCTGCATGCCTGAGCATACTCTTATACTCCTCCCTAGTCATCCATCCAAGTTCTTTTTGTAAGCCTCCTTTTAGCGTTTTAATTCACTGGGTTGCATTTATGCTATTTTGGTCTAGTCAGCTGTATAACAGGTGAAACAGAGGACATCACTGAAAACTAGCTTGTGCCTTTAAGCTGAGGGTCTTTAACTGCTTTACAAGATGACTGGGGACTTGATCCTGCTGA
>NW_005842387.1:1347876-1351358 GCF_000455745.1 Alligator sinensis
TGAAAGGTACAACATCTAGGGTGAGCCTGCTCTGCTCAGCACAAGTAGGAGCAGAGGCTTTATAGGAGCACAAAGACACGCTATAAATCTAATCCGCTGCTTGGAGTGCAGTAAGTGTCAAGCCCCTTGTATACTTCTACTTTTAAGAGAACGGAGTAAGAAAGCGAAAAAACAGGCATGTCTGAGGCAGTTTGGTGAGACTTTTGCTACTTGGTATTGTGCACTCTAACTTCCTTCTTTGACTTTAGTTATGGCTTGAGGCTGGAGTAAAATAACAGCCTCTTTTCAATGCAAGTTTTTTTCCTGGGCTCCCAGTTCTATTTGTCTCTGTTCTCTGAGCTTACATACACCATACTGAGCCACTGCTCTGTAGGATCAAACCTTATTTTTGGGTATGTCAATATTCCAGTCAGGAGGTGAGTCCTGCACAGGTGGGCACATTCAACCTCACTTAAATATAGTTGGCTTGATAACGATAGCAGTAGTGATGTGCTGGCCTGGGATTCTCTACAACAGGGGTAGGAAACGTTTTTTGGCCAGAGTGCCGAAAAAACCACAATGTCTACCTTGGAAGGTGCCAGAGTGCCGGCATGCCAGAAAAACAAAATGAGAGCAGGGGGTACGTGGCAGGATGCACAGCATATTAGTATAATTAATAACCATAAATGTTGCCTTTTTTATGACAAATACCAGATTTTCTAAAAATTGTAAACCTGGTGACAATAAATAAAACTTCAGCGCACTGCCACTCCAGGTCACACACGCTGCGCTCCTGGCCCTGCTGCCCTCCCCTGGGCCCTCCGGAGCGCAGCGTGTGCGACCTAGAGCAGCAGTGCACAGAGGGGCCGCACAGGGAAGCTGCCTGCTGCTGCAAGCTCCACGCTGCCCTGGTCACACTTCCCCTGTATGCACGGGGGCAGCAGAGGCAGCAGCACAGGGTTCTGCCCCTCGCTGCTGCCCCCACATGCAGGGGAAGTGTGGCCAGGGCAGCAGGGACCTTACAGTAGCATGCAGCTTTTGTGTGCCTCCCCACTGTGCCCTGCTGCGCCAGGTTCCACACGCTGCTCTGCAGAGGCGGTAGGGGAGGGCAGCATGGTGAGGAGCATCGCCAGCACCTGCTGCCTGTCTGGGGCTGTGGCTGGGAGGTGGCCAGGGCTGGGGCTGGGGAGGCAGAAGATGTTTGCAGCCTTCCAGCTGGCCCAGGCTCTGGGTAGCTGCTGCCAGCCATGGATCCTGGGCTGATTGCAGCAGGGCTTCATCCTGGGAGCAACCCAGGCCCTGTGGCTATCAGCAGCTACCCAGAACCTGGGCAGGCTGCAGCTGTGAAGCTGAAAACAACTGCTGCCTCCCCATCCTGGCTGTCTCCCGGCCCTGGGCTCCAGGAAGGCAACAGGTGCCGGCACTGTGCCTGTTGGCCAGGGCAGGAAGGCAGCAGCTGTTTGCAGCTGGCCCAGGCTCTGGGGTAGCTGCTGTCAGCCATGGTGCCTGGGCTACTTGCAGCAGGGCTTGCAGCCTCCTAGCCACCTGCTGGGAGCAGCCCAGGCTCCGTGGCTAGAGCCCAGGCTGGCGGTTGCGTGCCAAGCAAAATGGCCTTGTGTGCCATGCTACGTACGTGTGTCAGGGAATGCTGACCCCTGCTCTACAAGCTGCACGGGGGCTCCAAGTATGTACCTGGGTAGCTAGATGTGTCTTATGACATCCTCACCACTATTGTTACCCAAACAGACTAGACAGAAGCTAGCTCAGAAAGCCTCAAGGTACATATCCCAAGAGCAGTATATATTTGTTGTCAGGCAAACTGCATTATCTCTGTTAGGTAGCTAAGAAGTATCTATTATAGCAAGTCTGTCCACCTTGTAAGTGGGCAGGGGCCACATGCTGTACGGGCTGCACCAGCATAAGCCACAGGTCCCCCAGACCACACACTGTGCAGGTGTGCACACCCCTTGCCGCACACCATATGTAGGTATCCTCCCTCACTACACCCTGCAGGGAGGACACACCATTACATTCAGGGGTGTCCCTCTCTGTGCTATATGTGGACACCCCAGCCTCATCCTCAGCTCCCTGGCCACAGGGAGGAATCAGTTTGTCCCTAATTCAAGTGAAGCCAACATTAGGGTGAAACATGGCTATTCAACATTGCGCATCAATATTACACATCAGTTCAAACTACCAGAGGAATTTAATTAGGCAAAACATACTTAAACACTTTCTACTTTCTGACCAGAAGGGTGGATAGTAGGCCTGTGCAAAGTGCCTAGTATTCGCTTCGGATTCAGTCAATTCGGGGGACAGTGATTTGATTTGGTGATTCGAATCACTGTCCTGATTTGATTCGGCTGAATCTGATGTGGAGATTCGGCAGTAGCTTTTTTTTAAAGTACCGAGCTGGGGCAGGTGGGAGCAGCCATGGAGGGGCTAGGGGAGGGGGCGGGGATCGGGGGGGCTGTGGGAGTGGACGGGGCAGCAGGGCTGGCAGGGGTCCCCCCGTGGTCCCCTTCCCCCTCCCCCAGCTCCCCCTTCCCCTGTCCCTAGTACTTATCAGCTTGGAATGCCTGCAGCTCCCTGCTGCAGCCACTGGGGACTGCCAGAACCATCAAACCTCTCTGAATCTTTGCCAAAGATTTGGAAAGCTTTGAATTGATTCAGACCTTTAAATTGGTCCCGAGTCGATTTGGATTTGGAGATTCAGCCACCGAATTGGGTCGAATCTCCTCCAAATCGAATCACCACCCAGAGCTTTGCACAGCCCTAGTGGATAGTATGAAATTGTCTATGAATGCTACCTGAATTTTTTAATGCTTGTTTCAAATATGCTTGTACACCCTGCGCATTTGCTTTCTGTCAGCTTTCAGGTGATCAATTTTTAGTGGAACAGAGAATGGCAAAGGGCAAGTATCTGCAGAAAGCAAAATTTAAACGTTGCAACTTAACATCAGAAAATGGAAACAATACCACTCACAACTAAACAGAACTTTTTGCGTATCTGTGGTCTATTTGTAAAGTAAATTTCAGAGAATAAACATTATGCTCACTACATAAATTAAATAATAAATATTGTCATGACCCAAAGGCATGATTTTGTGTGTGCTTTGGCACCAGAATTATCCCCGTCAAGTTGCAGCTTCATTGCACGGGAGAGTTTCCTGTTACAGAGAAGAACCCCGGTGCAGGGACGAGTTTCCCGCCTATTTGCAGCTTCTTTTGCAGAGTGCATTGCTCAAGTTGCAAGAGAAATGCACGGTGCAAAAGAGTTCCCGCCACCAGTATGCAAATTCGTTCCCCACTATTGGCTAGTTTTAAATTATTCCCACGTGGCGGCTAATGATTGGCCTGTTAGCCATATAAGAGGCTTGAGCGGTTTCCGCCCAAGCCGAAGAGGACTCCACATCCATCTCGTGGGGACTCTGGGTACACGGCAGGGTAATAGAGACCCTGTGTGAGATTCAGAGGAGCTTGGCGACCTGATCCATCGCCCA
>NW_005842387.1:1351662-1383757 GCF_000455745.1 Alligator sinensis
GTCACGGTGCCATGACTGAGTGAAGACTTCCAGTTGTTCCTGCTTCTTTCCCAGCCTCCATGCATTCATGTAAGGACACCTGAAATATCTATCCAGTTATCCTACTTTCTCAAGAAGAATTACAAGGCTTCCCCTATTGTCCCCTCCTGCTTGTGCTTCCTTGAATTCACCCACTTCCACATTTACATCATAGCTTTGGTTCCCACCCCAGGGCATACCTAGTTTAAAGCCCTTCTGACTAGGTTAGGTAGCCTGTCTGCAATCATGCACTTCCCATGGAGGAAGACTACCATGAGGTGGGGAAGGCAGATGGAAACTGCTTTATGCCAGCCCTGCTCAGAGGGGATTCTCAATACAGTAGTGAATATCTGAATATAAGACACAAATATAAACACAATGCAACCAGCACTTAAACATGCACCAAAGATAAAGACCTGAATTTCAGTAGTCAACACCTCTGAGCCGGAGATCCTAAGGAGCTGGGGGACTTCACAGAAGAACTGGTTGAGGATGTTGGAGTGGCAGAAGGGCAGCCTAAAGGTGTTCCCCGTGTGCAGGGCAGAGTACAGAAGAGCAGCGCTCCAGGCCCTGGCTGCCATTAGCAGACAAGCTCACCTGTTCATCACTGTCTCATTGGCAGTGGTTTGCAGATGGGCACTGCACGTTGGCTGCATCCTAGGCTAACGGGTTTACCCTGTCCACTCAGGGTCATCATGGCAATCACCACATTTGGGAGCAGAAGGTATTTTACCGCATAGTTGGATTTGTAGATGTCATGACCCAAAGGCATTTTATCCCCGCCAAGTTGCAACTTCATTGCACGGGAGAGTTTCCTATTGTAGAGGAGAACCCCGGTGCAGGGACAAGTTTCCCGCCTATTTGCAGCTTCTTTTGCAGAGTGCATTGCTCAAGTTGCAAGAGAAATGCACGGTGCAAAAGAGTTCCCACCACCAGTATGCAAATTCGTTCCCCGTAATTGGCTAGTGCTAAATTATTCACACGTGGCGGCTAGCGATTTGCCTGTTAGCCGTATAAGAGGCTTGAGCGGGCTTGAGCAGTTTCCGCCCAAGCCGAAGAGGACTCCACATCCATCTCGTGGGGACTCTGGGTACACGGCAGGGTAATAGAGACCCTGTGTGAGATTCAGAGGAGCTTGGCGACCTGATCCATCGCCCACCTCTTCCCGTCTTCGAGCGCAAATTTTATAAGACGTATCTCCGATTCCGATTTTGGTGGCGCGTTCACCCAGAGCATCCAGAGCTCTGTTCCGTGGAGCCTAGCAACCTCCACGTGACTGTCCGTGTTGTCTGTGTCTGTAACCGCAACTCAAGCAAGTTTTCCAGCCTACACCACTGCCATCTCGGTGTAAGTAAACAATCTTTAAAACTACCGCTAAGCGTTTGTGCCTAATTCCAGCTCGTCGCCCTCCCTCTCCGATCCAGCGTGCCCGGGCTGCTGGCCACAGCCCATGTGCAGCACGAAAAAGGGCTCGGGTCGCTCCCGGCCCGCACAAATATATGTAAGGAAATTGCACAATATCTGCAGAATAACCACAAAGAAAGATACAGAGACTGAGTGTGAACAAATTATTCACTGCACATTGTTTGCTTAGCTCTGGTAATTAACAAAGTTGGTGTCTGGCAAAAAACATTACACTACTGTTTTTAAGAAAAGCATGGGATAATGTAATGACCACAGGATATCAAGGCCTTGATTTTATACACTACTTGCACGACAAGATCGCCAACCACATACTGTAATTCTGGTTTAGGATTAACTCAGAGAAAAAAACAGGCATCTACTGAATCATAAAAACCATTTCCTGCAGCAAGTAGGCGTTCTTGGAAAGCCTCCTATGCAAATACTAACCTGTCACAACTCTGCTTAGCTAGTGAGATCTGACAAGCTCACAACACAAGGTGCTTTTACTGCATAAATAGTTTTATTTTTCTCCATTTGAATGAAATTCAAATACTAGAAGCTTCAAAACAATACTGGCTTGATATTAATTTTCCCTAAATTGTCTTTCAATTAAATGAAATTTACATGCACAGAGTCTGTCTATAAGAATAAAATAGCCAAATTAATTTGAGTTTGGGATTGACAGGTAAAATTTTTAATTAACAGTTCCAGTTAAAAAATTGGGGTGAGTAAAACTGGCTTTGACTGAGGAGATAGGGTTTTTAAAGTTTTTGGTTTCAATGGACTAAGTTTGCTGAAGGGAATTAAGTGTGTGAACTAAACATGCAAATAAGAAGTCCCCTGTTGACTATGCCTATGAACTTGTGCTTTAATCCATCTGGCAGGAGGGCAGTTATAGGAGATAAGCTCTGCAATTATGGCATTGCGTTAAGCATCTGTTGAAGCAAAGCAGTGATTCTAATATAAAATATATACCGATGGAGAAGGCAAACCATTTTTCTGCCCTTTTTGACTCTGGGGTTGGTCAGAAACTGACCTAGCTCTGATAACAAGTTAGAAGAGCCAAAAGGCTGCTTTTAGTAATGCCAGACAGAATGGTCTCCTGGGAACCATTCTGTAAGCCCAGAATCACCAGAACACTAGCTTGTAAGTAGTGCTATGACACTAAATGTAATAAATTATTTGGATGATGTAATAAATTATACGGATGGAACACAGCACCAGACAGGATGAACTGCACCAATGAGTCCAGTCCCCTGTGATTGCAGAAAACTGGATAGTGGATCCTTTGTGGACTAAATATCTACAAGCATAATCTACTCTGTTCCCTTCCATGCACCACGGCTATGACGTACTCTGTAAGATCTTTTGATAACCTGGAATGTGCTACAGGAAGAAAGCAAGAGAGTCCAAGGATGTTGATGTGGCAATGGCAAAAAAATTGGAAGCAATGTTTTCAAAGGTGTACCTTAAAAAAAAAGTGTCACACACTGGCTCATTTAACTTGGGAGAGCCAGGCTAGTACCAGTGAGGCATTCTGATCTTTTTAGCTAGGCGGATAAGCGATAGTCCTTGAAAAAACCTTCCCTGCATCATGAAATAACTGTCCCCATGAAGACTAAGCCATGGAAACAAAACTATAGGAAAGAAACTTTGGGTGTTCATTAGAGCACTGAACTATGATATGTTGGGAAGAGCTGTGTCCAGACATTTAGGGCATCTGGGGAAGAAATGTGATAATAGGAATAAGGGATTGTATGTCAAATAATCTATTTTATGCACCAGTCTGGGTCTACTGCCAGCATAACAATATAATGAACTTTTAAAGCCAGAACATACTGAGTTCCAGTCCTGGACATGTAGGCTAGGGACAGACATTCAAAAAGCCTGAGCCTAAATTGATTCAATCTTTACAGATTAGTCTAACCTGCAACACTTGAATGGATTTGGAGGAGAATAGACATTCCCTTTTCATTCCAGAAATGTAGCTCTCTCTTCCCTTCCCCAGTTCTGAGCTGAGGGGTGGGGGCGTGGTCAGGCCCTGGCAGGATGCTCTGATTAGAGAGGGATCCTCTCCACCCTCGCTGCTCCTGACCAGCAGGGAGTTGCTAACTCAGTGTTTATCACCCCTAACTTGGTGTTTATCAGCCCATTAAGAAAACACAAGGAACTCATTAGTTCAAGCTCTTCTTATACAGCTTTTTCCAAGGAAGGAATGGAGGGAAATTACCAGCTACCTGCTGATTAGCTCCAAAAAGCCCTAAGCCTACATGGTCCTGTCTGCCTTTGTCCCGTCTGCCACAGCATGGACCGTAGTCAGCATGTGGTATGCTGGCTAATACTAAGAGGTGTCTGTGTAAGGCAGAGGGGAGAGGGGAATCCCTGCTTCAGCAGGGAGTGGTGAGGGGGAAAGGGGGAACAGGAGGAAGCCAGGCAGACCCTGCTGTATGTGCAGTCTCTGCCAGAGCTGCAACCAGGGAGTGGGCAGCCCAGCTCTCTGGAGTAGAGAGCCCTGCCCAGCCCAGAGAGCATGTTGGGATTCTGGGAGAGTCTGGGTTAACTTAAACCAGGAAGGGGTACATAAACCGGTTTGATCCAAATCAGTTAAGTCTGATACTACATTCAACCAGGTTTATCTTAAACCAGTTTCAGCCACTTTCAAACTAGTTTATGTGCACTGAACATCTGTTCTGTTACAGGTTTAAACCAGTTTATATCACTTTAACCAGTTTGTGTGTAATATCTGTCCCTAGCTGTATTGTGTCTGAGGTGCCCTCTTTTGGTGGACTAGAGCATGTTTTTGTCTGGGTTTGTCAAACCACATTTTGTTTTTAGCAACACTGCAAATTGGAATGGGAAGTTCAAAAACTGCCACTTGGTTCTAAATGCCATGTCATGATCTCTGAAACACGGGAGAGGATTTCTTCCATCAGCCAAGTGTCAAACCCTTGGTGTTCGATGGTAGGCTTTTATTACATGCTGTGGTATGTACAGCAGCAGCAGATCTAAAATGAGAATCATTTAGAATCAATGGGTTGGGACTAATCTGTTCTCCTGTCCAGTGCAAGCACTGTCACTGTAATAAACGGAAATCTGATAACTTCATACTGTCAGCACAAAATGAAACTATGACCTTGACCTGGGCAACATCATCCACTAATTTTTTCATACTCCAACATACCATACCAGGCTGCTATGATCTAATAAGAATCTAAAAGTAATTAACTGGAATTTTTGAAAACTGAAGCCTTAATCAAATATGTATTCTTATCAGAGTTCCAAGCCAGCAATAAATTGGGACATTTAAAAAACTGGGATCTGATCCAATCCGTGATCTGATCAGGGTTCAATGGTTATAATAAATTGGGACTATTAAAACTGGGATCCTATCCAACACTTTATTTTGTCTAAACCACAGGACCTAGCTGTGCTGCAAAGTCAGGAATATTCAATGAACAGTAATGCCACATTGGATTAACCCTTAATAAATAATGGTAGAAAAACATAGGCATCCCAAACATTCATGGTCTTCCCTGAGTTGAGCAATTATCAAGATTTTATCAGGGACTCAATCTGCCTGTGTTCACTTTTTTTCTTTTATTAATTAATAATCATAATACTACTCCTAGAAGAATCAGCAAAACTACAGCATAGGCACAAAATCTTCATTATTTTGCTAACGGTCTCTGTGCACATGATTTCAAATGAGCTATGCAGTTAAAAGGCTCCTAAAGTTTTGGTTCAGAGTGCCATAAGCATCCACTTCTAATTCCAAACAATCACTGACTGTTTTATCAGACTACAGTTCATGTGGCTATTCTGGTTTTCATTTTGATTTCCAGTAACATACAAATCCTCCATAATCAAATAAAACAAAATAAATGCTGATAGAATGGGAATAGATTTTCACTCACTCATATTCTCTCAGATATAAATGGTCTCTAAATGTTTTTATTTCAGTAAGATGCATTTATTTTGTATAGGGATCTTGCAGCTGCAAAATTAAATCTCAGTTCACCAAATATCAAAAACACATGTATTGATTTTAACTATGGAAACAGGCAATAAGCACTGCAACCAAGGAGAAGCTCACTGAAGCTTTTGGATGGTTTCCGAAAAGTAAAGAAAATGAAGAATCTTGAATACAGAAATTGAAACCATTTAACTTTCCTCAAATTTGAGATTCACTTTTACTTAAGCATTCAGTTTGCCAGTTGTTGAAAACAAGAGCCAGATGTTCCCTTTGCTTTTTTAACTTTCTGCTCAAAAACTCAATTTTTTTTTCTTTTTTAAAAACAACCCTTCTCAGTTAATTCCAATGAGGAACACTAAACCAAGGTTTAATTAACAAAACAAGCTAGGTACCTCTCATAATGAACTGGTGCAGAGCATTGACTTGTATATGGAGTGCTTTTATACTCACTAAGTCATATGATATTTATTAAAATATTCCCAGTTTCAATAAGGTGCTTCATTTAGGGAAATTTTATTCTAATGTCAGTAAGATGTTCAACTCTGCTGGAAGGGGAACTTTGGTCTTAGCAGGGTTATTCTAGTAAAATAATCCTAAACAAACAGGAAAAAATAGTTTTCTTTCAACTGATATTTGCTTTATTTGCATTTAAAAGGAGAATAAATAATTATGTACAAAGCTCAAGAACCTAATATATTTATCTAGTTTGTTCCACCAGGATTTTCAAAGGTTAAATAATTAAAAGGTAGCTCCCCCATGAGTTAGACAGAAAGGGGGGAAAGCCTTAGTTGAAGAAAAAATCATCACCTCTCTCAATATGTAATAATTTACTAAAACATCTTGTTTTTAAAATGTTAAAATGACAGATCTGGTAGAAATTTATTCTAAGCATCCTGAAAATACTCATTTTACTTGGCTTGATCACAATTCTTATAACATAAGGCTTAGACATCATATTTGCTTTTCCTTTTTATGGGCAGATTCTAGACCTTTGGTGCTGATGTTTTATTATGGTCAAACCCTCTGAAGCATGAACAAAATGATGAGTTTATTTAAATAGGGCCTCAATTCAATGAACCATTTGACTTGTAATAGGAAGGACAAACCACCACTGCAAAGCATCAACTGGCAGGGTAAGGAAAACTACTTATACAATCTTACTGTGTAGCTCTGATATTCTTCTGTGAAGATTTAGTCATGGAGGCATGTGAAGGGAAAAAGGAAAAAAAAACACCCTAAAATTTAGAGGGGGTGCTGTAATTGAAATAAGCAATTGGATACTGATCAGGCTATTACCGAAAAAAAAAAGGACCAACACCCCAACTTCCCATTAAGTACTTCAAGCATGTCATAGTGTCAACTGCATGGTAAGAGACAGGTTTTAAAAAGAATTGATAGTCTTGTGGGTTCAATTCTTAGTCCTGACGGAAACTTCCTAATATGACCGTGGACACATCACTAAATTGATCTGTGCATCAGCTTTCCATCTATAATATGGGGATATTGTTACTATTTATTTCCTTTGTTCTCTTCTATCTAGATCATAAGCTGTTGGGGGGTAGGGTCAGACCCTTATGTGTTTGTACAGTGTCTCATGCAATGAAGTCCTGTTTCTGGTTGGAACTCCTAGGCTATGGTAATGCAAACAATAAGTAATAATGATGTAGATTTGGCACAACATTTTAGTGTGGAATTTGGAACTAGCACAGAGAATCAAGCAAGAAAATAGAGAGAGTAGCATATGAAAGTTCAAAAGGAAGGTGTGGAATGGAAATAGGATCTACCTGCCTCCATCAAAACCAGGGGTTGGTTTCACCTTTTAAGGCTAAAATATGCAGTCTGATGCCGAATGAATCTTATGAAATGTTAATTTATAGGGGGATGGGATGTAGATGGGAAAAACTGCATCTTGCAAAATTCCAAAAGACATGCTACTCTTCTAAATTGGAAATGCACTTCCTATCGGAAAATATTCCCAGCTGAGATCTTGAAACAGGACATTAGCGCTGGAGGTATGCCAAATGTGCAGTGCATGCAAAACTAACATCCAAAACCATGCAAAGTCCACAGCTGCTAGGATGCTGAAATACCCTTGATCATTAATCCTGTCACATGCACCCCAAAAATCAACTGCTCTGTCATCTTGGCCTAGCACCTGATATAGACAGCTAAGGTCTGGGGGGGCAGAGAGGTGAGGGGAGAAGATGTGTATGCATATATACATTGATTCATGAAGAAGAATGGATACTGATTAATGTGATATAGCCTTTAAATAGCTAGACAATAAGCATGTAAGAACATTGACGTATAGGTGCAAGCAGCCAAACTACGTTTCTTATTGTAGGGATTGGATCAAGACTGCTCAATAAAAATTACTTAAATAACTGCTCACAGGAAGAGCAAATTAGATACATAATTAAAATAATTTATGAAAGGCAGTATTAGAAATGTAATTTGTGTTTTATGGAAGAAATAGGATTTGTTAGATTTTTTTTGTTCATAGTTTTGTAGTCTATTGTTCCACAGTTATAGCTTGTTAGTTGTGCCATAAATTCGCTTCATTCCCAACAAGAACTCACTTGGAAATATGATGCCTATATTCTAGTAAATCTTTATTGGAATTCAGTTTGTTAAAGATGAGATAAAGTATGCAGAATTACAGTTAGTGAAGTCATAGTAGTAGTAAGATCTATGGTGTGGACTCACTGCAGGTTTTCTTTGCCAATATATGCATTAAAATCTAAAGCTTGAATTACATTATATGTTATGGGATTACTTAATCTTCAGACACAGTTATAAAACTCTTCTTTTACTGTCTTCATGAGTATCATCATCAGGTGAACAGTCAACAACAATATAAAGTATTGAATTTCCTTTGAACTGGGTAACGCATTTTTTGGCTGATCTCAATCAACCTCTTTGTATAATTTTTACACTGAAACATAGAACAGGGAACCAGATGTTATTTTCCTTTATTGCTGATAAAGTCATTTCAACCTTGTGATCAGCAATACAAGATAGGGTTCAAAAGTCAGTCTGTCTAGAGTCTTTTAACTGCTAAACACATGCTACACTCTTGTTTTATTTAGAGAACTGACATGACCTGCTTATGTTTATAGTGCATTGTCACTGTTTTGGGGATATTCTTACTTTTTTAATGTATAAGCAGAATTAACTGACAGAAAACAGAGAGAAAATGCTAGTCTTATGGATTGTGGCAGAAGAATCAAATAAGAAAGTTAAAAATATAATCTATGGTCATCAACCTTTCAGCCCACCTGCTGTTCTCCATTTCAGTCTCAAAACACTTCCAGGTCACATTTAAATCATTATTAGAGAAATCAGAACAATGCAGACGTTGAGCTGCCAGTTTATAATTCAGCCGTACCAATTTACTGTCAATCAGGGGCTGATTTTCTTTAAAAAGCAGTTAACACTAAAGAAATACTAAGAACAATTATGTTGTGTCCAACTGGAACATTAATCCTTTAGACTGAAGGGTTCATTCCTTTCTGTCTGCCAACATTTTAGTAAATGACACTGGCCCTTTAACAGATGGGAGACATACTTCTTAGCTTGCCAGTATCCTAATAAAAGACACTGGCTTCTTTAAAATGAAGGACACATACCTCTCAAATTGCCAGCATACAAACTGGGAGGCAGCAGTTTAAAATAAAGAAGGCATGCAACTCTCTGGCAAAATCAGGGACACGCAATAGAAATTTTAAAGCATAAATTTCACCCTGCCGTTATTTAGTTTAGATAACCTATCTCCTGAAACACTGGGTAGGACATCCAAGATCAGCGCTCTACCCTGCTCTATTTTTGAATGAGTGGAATTATCATCATTAATGATATTTGAGGGTTTTCCCCCAATACATCTCTTCAGCTCTCTGTTTAAAATCACTAAAAATGCATTGTGCAATACTTCTCCAAGTAGGCAACAGTGAATGAGAGGAGATGGATGCCTCATATGATTAGTGATCAGCAACACAAAAGCTGGGCTATTCCTTCAGCCAAGAGAGAGACAAGCTACCTGCCATGTACTCCAAGGAATAAGTGATGCCCATTTTCTCCCCGTTCTCCAATGGGTAGTATAGTCACGAGAGAGGAGGACCCTACTGTGCATCTCCGTTTCCAGGGTTATCCATATTAACCACTAAGACTAGACCTATATGTCAAGACTGCTTAAGCTAAAGGACAACATCCTCTTACTGGCAGCTGTAGCAGATTCATTAACTTCTTATGAAAAACTAGCCCCTAGTGAGGAACAAAACCACACTTTACAGTAGTGTAATTTATATCCAATATCTAATTATCACCAGTCAGGAAGGTAAAGGTTTGCTGACCTTCAGGCCTACCTATTTTTCCAGTCTTCTGAAGAGCAGAAACTCAGGAAAACAGAAGTGCTGAGACGTAAAAACTAGCTCTATTGCATTGGGAAGGCAACAAAGTTGCTGATGTTGTGCAGGGACTAAGTGTATTTATAGGCGGGGGGGAGAGGGAGAGAGCGAGCAATGTTCTTTATACTCTCAGGATCTGTTTTAGCCTTGGACACCTATGCTTATTGCCTTACAGCACCCAACCACCAGGTGGCAGGAAAGCCAATCTGCATTGAGTAAGTGGCTGCTCCAGAATGAAACTGACAACATGGCACATGTACCCGAGTAACTTTCTCTGGAGTTCACTGACTTCCAATTTCTGCAGAACAGCGTTTCCTTTGTAGCAAGCACTGTGCATTGTGTACTTGCTCCACTGTGGAGTAAACATATTGTGTATTAGGGCTGTGCAAAGCTTTGGTCACTGTTTCAATTTGGCAGAGATTTGGCCTAATTTGGCAGCCAAATCTTCAAATCTGTATCAAATCAGAAGACCCTTTAAACTCTCCAAATTGAATTGGAACCCTTTGAATCGATTCAGAGAGATTCAGAAAGATTTGATGATTCAGATATAGACACAGCTTTAAATGTTTTTTCTACATACCTCAAAGGTACCAGGCAGCTCATGAATGCTGAGATGCTGGGGTGGATGGAACGTCCCACAGGACTGTATGTGTGTGTTGGGGGGGAGGGGGTGGTCCTCAGCGTGCTTGGCAGTGGACCTGGAAGTGGACCAGAAACACTTCTGGTCCACTTTCGGGTTCGCCAGGGAGTGTGTGGGGGACCCCCTGCCCTGGCAATTGGTGCCTCCTGGGTCTGAGAGGGCACCTGGGGTCCCCCTGTGGCAGATTGCTGAGCTGGTGGGGCATGGGAGGCAGTCCCAAACACACTCCTGCAGGACACTCCATCTGCCCCACCATCACAGCGTTCACGAGTGCCTGGTACCTAAAGGTATGTAGAAAAAACATTTAAGGCTGTGTCTGTGACTGAATTGCTGATTCTCTGAATTAGCATCGAATCTTCAGATTCAGATCCAGCTGAATTAAATTCGGACAGTGATCCAAATCAATGAATTGAATCACTGTCCCCAATTTGTGCCGAATCCAAATCCGAACTGAATATGGCCTGTTTCGCACACTCCTATTGTGTATCTAGGCACTGATGTAAATTTCTCCTTTAACCTTCAGTAAACAACACAAGAAGAATCTACCAAACTTGTTCTTTAAGCATAAAAAAACTACTAACTGACACTACAGCCAAGTTGAAGTCAGAGGAGTCCTGGAGCTCTGCAAAACACCATAGGAATTCGAGGAAGGAAAGAGAGCCTGGAGGTTTAGCATAGGCTACTACAGTTGCTTTGGAAAAGCAAGGAGAGAGAGAACCCAGAGTCCCAGAAGCAGCAGCTCATACAATATTGGGAAGGAGGGGAAGAGAAACAGAGCCAGAGCTCAAAAGAATCTCCTCCCACTGGTGCTGAGTAAGGGTTCATCCCAAACAAGAAATACTGAAGCTGGCTGTGCAGGGAGAGCATTCATTTCTGTGAGAGTCAAGGAGAAAAGAGGCTGTTTTGCAACAACCTAGCACCAGCTTGAGGAAACGAAAGCCAGAAGGCTAGCCTAATGTTGTTGAATGGACATGACCCAGTACCAGCAGGCTAAGACAGCATTTCATTGCCTGCAGCCTGGAATCACTGGCTTGGGTGTCCTATTCTAGAGCTAATCCATAGAGACTCTTGTACATTTTACTCACCTCTCACACTCTTCTTTCATCTTTTCCAGTTCCTCTTCTCTAAGAATGTTGTGTTTTGGATTGCCTTTCTGGTCAGTTTTCCCCCCTTTATCCTCTTTCTTCTTCCCAAATCTGGTTAAGATATAAGGAAGAGAGCAAGAGAGAATTAGTGGAGAGACAATGCAATATTTATCAAGCACAAAGCACCTGGAGATTTATGCAGCTATAACCTAGCGAACTTTTGCCCAAAGTGTGATATTGATCACAAAGACATATTAAAATAAAATAAAATAAACTACCAATTATTCTGAGTTTAGATCATTTACAAAGTATTTGATTGTGAATACATTTGGATCTTGCCTGTTTAATGGCATTGTGTATTAGAAACATAAACAAAAAGCCCTGAAATAAAAGGCAGTGGAATGCTAAACTATTATTAGCATACATTTTAAATTTGATGAAGGTTCTTCTTACCAGAGGATGGCCTCTGTAAAGTAATTTTATTGGCCTTGGTGTCAACACAGAGTTGGCCACACGTTCTGATCTTATCAATAAAAATTGTCATTCATTCATTCATGGCCTTAATTGAGAGGTACAGATTTTGGTCTGTATTTTTGTTTAAAATCAAACGGAGGTACAATAAATAGAAGAGATAAATCTTGCTATATTGCAAGACTAGAGGGACAGCTCATTCAGAAGAGTTCCCTTTACAAGTATAATTGGGCTTTTGCTTCCTATTGTCATTTAATGTGTATGTTACACAAGTAACATTGGAATGAGGGTACAGGATAGGAATCAGGACACAGGTCCTGAGGAAGTACAGGTTGGATGAATGGACTGTAAGGTAGATAGAAAGCTGGCTGGATTGTTGGGCTGAATAGGTAGTAATCAATGGCTCAATATCTAGTTGGCAGTCAGTATCAAGTGAAGTGGCCCAGGGATTGGTCCTGGGGCCGCTTTTGTTCAATATCTTCATTAATGATTTGGAAGATGGGGATGGATGGCACAGTTAGCAAGTTCATGGATGACACCAACCAGGGGGGGGGGGGGGGGGGGGAGGTAGATACATTGGAGAATAGGACTCGGATTCAGTGTGACCTAGACAAATTGGAGGATTGGGCCAAAAGAAATCTCATGAGGTTCAACAAGTACAAGTGCAAAGTCCTGCACTTAGGATGGAAAAATCCCATGTATCAATCCTAGCCTGGAGACTGACCGGCTCAGCAGCAGCTCTACAGAAAAGGACCTGGTGGTTATAGTGGACAATAAGATGGATATGAGCAGAGATGACCTGAGCAGAGTGCAGGGCCTGGGACAAATCAGCCCGTGTGGGGCCCCACCTCCATGGGACACAAGGAAGCCGGAGGTGGATTCAGTGGCAGGGTCGGGGTGGTGGGGAGGGGAGGGGAGGTGCTGAGTGGCCAAATGTGCCAGATTTGACAGCAGACTCGGTGGCGGGGGTGGGGGGTTGCCAAGTGGCCGGACATGAAGCCAGCAGCAGCGTGGAGTTGCCGTGGCCTCTCGGCTCAGCTCTGCAGGGCCCCCCAAAGTGCGGTTGCCCCAATTTGCACCCCCCTTGTTATAAATATGTCCTTATGAATATGGCCCTGGATATAAGTCAGCAGTGTGACCTTGTTACCTAGAAGGCTAACAGTATACTCGACTGTATTAGTAGGACCACTGCCAGCAGATTGAGGGAAGTAATTATTCTGCTCTATTCTGTACTGATGAGGTCACATCTGGAGTACTGTGTTCAGTTTTGGGCCCCCCACTATAGAAAGGAGGTGGACAAGTTGGAGAGCATCCAGCAGAGGGCAATGAAAATGGTTCAGGGGCTAGGGCACATGACTTCTGAGGAGAGGCCAAGGGAACTGGGTTTCTTTAGTCTGCAAAAGTAAAGACTGAGAGGGGATTTAATGGCAGTCTTCAACTATGTGAAGGGTGGTTCTAAAGAGGATGGAGCTAGACTGGCCTCAGTGGTGACAGATGACAGAACAAGGAGCAGTGTTCTCAAGTTGCAGCAAGGGAGGTTTAAGTTGGATATTAGGAAAACTTTCTCACTAGGAGGGTGGTGAAGCACTGGAACAGGTTACCAAGAGAGGTGGTGGAATCTCCATCCTTTGATCCTTTGCCTGGATTGACAAAGCCCTGGCTGGAATGATCTAGTTGGGGATGGTCCTGCTATGAGAAGGGGGTTGGACTAGATGACCTCCTGAGGTCCCTGTCAATTCTAATTTTCTGTGATTCTATGTAGTGTTCCAAAGGTCCCAAACAGTATTGGGGTTCTGCTGCATTATGCATAGTATAAATTCAGGTAAAACAGTTTCTGTTCCATACAGCTTGTAAGAAGTAACTAAATGGCAAAGTTACATTTAATTTCTCATGCAGCTAGAATCATAAGAAGTTGGACAAATTAATGCACTGTGGTCCACTTTCTAACAGGAGCCCTCTCGCCCCCTTTGCCCAAGTCTGAAACCCTTTGTTTCATAAGACCAAATGATTTTTACCATATTTCAACCTTTGAAGTGTCATTCCACACAGATGAAAGCTAACAACTTTCAAGCAATCATTGCTCTGCTAAGCCTCCTGTATTTAAATTCATTGCTCCACATCCAAACTCTTCTGCAGCCATATGCAATGTTTTCTGAGTGACCTCTTTTACTTTTAATTTTTCCTATCAGCCCAAACTACCTTCAATAGAAAATCTGAAGTACAACACACACAGTTAACTGGTGTAAGTCACTCCATTTATAAAGGTTCCTAAAGTAATCATCCAAATTTGCAGTGAATTTAATCCATTGGCCTAAGCCTATAGTAAAACAAAGTCATTAAGTACTAAGGAATACCTTGAAGAAAAATAAGGTCCCAATCATAATCAAAATGATCTCTCTGTGTCTGTATCTCCCTGTGTACAGACATGCATGAGTGTATCCAGGAGAGGAGAGAGGGGCATGTAAACATACCCCCTTCAACTCTGCTGTGACGTGCAATGAGGTCTCTGAGCTCCCTGGCCAGCCAGCATGGACCCCTATTGGAGCTGCATATGTAGGTAGCTCTTTGAGCGCAGAAGCTGGTCAGCATCTTGCCAGAGCCATGGCTTTTGTTCAGCTCTGGAGCCCAGGGGGTGGGTGCCATTACCATTCACTCTGTTTCCGCTGCCTCCCCCCCATCCCCACATCCTTCCCCACACTGAATTTGGGGGCACAGGAAGAGAAAGCATAAACAGGCTCCAGAGCTCTGTAAAAGCAGTGGCTCCAGCAAGAATCTGCACTGACCAGGTGGTGAGCTCCGAGAGCTACCTGCCTACAGATCTCTTGCAGGAGGCTGTGCTGATCAGCCAGGGAGCTCAGAGAGCTCACTGCATATGCACAGCTCAGCTGAAAGGGAGTGCGATTACATCCCCTGCATCCTACCCTGTCTGTGTGTAAAAGACATATGTGGTAGAGGAGATGGAAGCAGCCCAGGTGCCAGGCTGCAGGACTTTACTGATCTTGCACCCAGAGAAGAAATATTTCAACATGGTGGCTCTTCAATTTGAAATGTGCAGGGAAAATACTGTAAGTACAGGCACCACATACCTATGTCATTTCCCCTACACTTTTGCAATAGGACCACAGCCCCAAGGCCCTACTTAAAACTCTTAACACCCTTTCAGGGGCCTCCTGCTCCAAACACACATGTATGCAGCCACCAACAGTCCTATTTTTGTTTTTATATAATCTCATTTCAGATCTATCAGATGCATGGAAGATATTACATTTAATAATTATGTTCATTCTGAGTAGAAAGTGGCAGTCTGACCCTGCTACTGGCTTCTGTGGTCCCCAGAGACTGTGCAGCCTCTAACACAGGAGATGGGATTTTCCAAGATTTGCTACATTCCTCCCCACCCCACCTCTTCAGCCAGGAGACTGGTGGGGGTATGTATGATAGAAAGGGACTGACACTGTGAAAGTGAGTTCACCTGGGTGACTGAAATGGTCTCACAGATATGAGAAGGCCTAGGCATAAAAGAAGAGTTAGATGGGACCTTGCAGATTTCATTTCATACTGACATATCAAACAAACAAGCCAGCAAACTACAACAAAAACATTGCGGGTCCATCACCTGCCAGGTTCGATAGGAAAAGATTCTGCCTTCCAACAGCTGTGTATTCATTGAAGGTCTCATAGCAGTTTCCTCAAGAGAGAGTGCATTAGTTCTTGCATCCTGGTTATAATCCAGCTCTGGTAGTTTGTTTATATTCTGTCTGCCTACATTTCCCCCATAGTTTCAATTACGAGTTTGTGGTGTCTAGTATATGACTCTAGTATTTATTGATTTTGAAAACATTATTCTTGGGCATTTTGTATTAGTGCAGGGAGGTATAGTTGGATATGTTGCATACTCAAGAGAAATGTGAAAAAAAGATACCTATCATCCTTTACTTTCAAGTCTAGGTATTATTTCTTGCTTACAGAGGAAATATTTAAAAATAAAAAATAAAATGACAATTCTGATTGTAATAACTGTCAATTTGACAATTTTCAGCAAAAACACTGCTGGCTGCGGGTATGGCTGCCGTTGCCACAAACTGGTAAGTTCAAATGTAATTATAAACTCAGAATGTTGGGTTGGTCTTGACAAAAACAAGTTTCTCTGCTATTTTTGGCTCCACATGGGATGTGTATGGGCTTACAATACTCACCTGCTATACAAAATACATAGTATGTAGCCTGAGGCTGGAAAAATGTTCTGATTTTTGGCTTCTTCTAAACATTACTAAAGCCCTAAAAAATCTATTCCTTCTTTCGTTATTATTGTAATATGTTTTTGGGCACAGAAAAAATCCAGCATAAATAATAAAAACAACAGTCACAATGGCAAAAATCCAACAGCGTTTTTTAAAAAAAGGAATATATATTGCATAAAACTATAAAACAAAAAAAATCTAGCATCTCATCTGAGTTCATTTGCATATTACTGTCCTGACATTTATGGTTTTTGCAAAAGGCCTGTTTTCTAAGGTGTTCTAAATTTCCATGGACAGATGATGATTAAATTCACTTCTACTCACTGCAATTTTGAATGGTTTTGCTCATTCCCGGTTTAATATTTTCTAATATACATAGGGGGGAAAATCCTCCCTTGCTTACTTCACATAGAGTTTGATCTTGTTTCCACTGAAGTCTGTAACAGAGCACCTACTGATTTCAATGGGACAGAATCAAGCCCATTGTCACAATTACATTGTGGAATTAATCAAGCTTAGATGAAAATTCTGTGAAAATTGAATGGCTTTAGGACAGAGGTTTTAATCATCTACAGGTAACAACTGGATTATAGTAAAACTTGCCTTTTATATTAATACCACTGATATAAGAATAAAAAAAATTACATATCTAGCTTTCCAACACTTTCTCTTTGCACTGTATGTAGAATAATTCCCTTAAGTTAATGACTGACAGAATTGCGATTTATTGAAAATCTTATGTAGCAAATGGAGGGACATAATTAGGCAGTCTTAAAAATGAATTTCTTGCATGTACCCATCTAAGTAATCTCCCATGGAATGGAACTAATAATAATAATAATAATGGGAAATAAACAAGTAGTCCAAGTTATGCACTTATGTGATCAGCAGTATTATGATTACCCAGTGTAAATTCCTGCGAAGGAAGCTCTATGAAGGAAGTTGTTACTATAAACCCATTAGTATGCTTTACATTATAGAAGGCCAATATTCTAAATGCTCTGTGTATACTACTCCTGCATGCAGAAGCAGAAAGGGATTTTCTTTACGTGATCTGATCTCACAAAGACAAAAACGAAGGGTGAATCATCCTTTTTGTGAAAGCCCCTGTACTATAGTTGAAAACATGTTGTACTACTGAGATGGATTCCCCTTTGCTTTATCTTTTGAAAGAAAATACCAATGGCCTGAGAATAACTAAGACCTTCTTTTCCATTAGAAACATTAACAGAATCAACTGTTTGAATACTAAATGGGTAATTTCTTCCTGGAATATTTATTACTGGCTGTGGTATCTAGGCTGAGAATATTTATATTTCTATAGTTAGTGTCTAGAATCTGTATTAAAAAATCTATAGGATCATTGAATCTGTTGATGTCTTTATCCTTTTTTGAATTTCAAGACTTTAGGGACAAGAAATGGAAACACAACTACTGTTCTATGTGGCTGTGCTGTTGTTCCTGGGATAAAATGTCTAAACCTAAAGCTGTGGTCATGGCAACACTTCATTTCTGCATTGAACACTGAGCTTCCAGATCTCAAATGTGTTGATATTTGCTTCAAGGATTAAAAAGCAAGGAGGTCTATAAAATTCCAGACTTCTAAGCAGGAGAAACAGCTGCTAGATAGAGTCCTGAGCAGCTTGCTAGTGAAATTCAACTATTGGGACTTGTTTAGTTAATTAGGTTCCCCCAGGTCGGTAGGTGTCACTGCAACTAATAAGGGATGCAATGGAACTGCCTGCATTTATGGTGAAGGAAAGATAATTCAACAGGGGACAAGACAAGAAAAAAAATGTAAATCTAACAACGTCATGAAATCTTGATAGCTCCAAAAAATGATCTGTAAAAAAAATCTGGAGTGATTTGTAAAGTACATATAATAAAAGCTTTTCCTCCTGATCATTTCACAGCAAATGAAAAAAAATGCTGAGACTATTAAAGCAGCTCACTTACGAAAGACTAGAAATAACCCTTAAAATTAAATTTAAATGTGAGTAAGAGTGAATGAGTGAGCAAGATAAAGATACTAATAAGGTATGATTTTCAGATCCACACAGGGACTATAAAAAGCTTATTAACTGCCACTACTGCCATGTGTTTTAAGTTATTTTATCACTCAGCTTTACAGCAGAAGAAATACTCTCTAGAAGCAGTGCTGTGCTTTGATTAATTACTTTCATACACAGACTTTTACAGGGGATTAGATATTGCTGTAAAGATCTTTAGTGAGTCAGACTGGTGGGTTGTGATTACTGGTCCAGACTCATTTTACATTTATGTTAATAGCAGTGTTAATGAAATAGATCTTTTACATTTTTAGTGTCTTCTACATACCTAAACAGTTTCTTTATTAAATGTTTACTTATTGGATGGAAGCTAAGCATGCTGTACAGTATTGTTCTAGTGGGACTAAAGACTTTGCTGAAGCTAAAGTTCCACACAGGGTAAAGAATATATAGCAGGTCTCAGGAGAAAAGTCAAATGTTGAGAACAAGCACACACATCTACAAAGTCCAATTTTAATTCAAACTAGAACACTACAGAGAGTAGTTAAATCTGTTTAGCTAAGGAAGGTACAAGCCTTCTTTTCTTGTCCATCCCGCCACCGCCTTTACAACAATGAAAAAAAGTTGCTTTGGAAAACAGTTTTAGTCACATTTGGTGTGTTTTCCTAGCCAGGAATAATTGCACAGACATTTTGGTGGCTCTCCAGACCATTCAACCTTTGGCTTGCTTCAAAAGCTGCACTAAGCACAGATCTACCCTGCAGATGGAAGCTGCTCTCAGTAGTAAACACAACAGAATTCTGCATTCACAGGACAGTTTGGGCAATCGCAGAAAGCTGTATGTGAAGAGAAAACTGACCTGGCAACAGGCTAAGAAATGTAATCAGGTACCATGCAGGCTCATTGGTTACATTTTCTGTAACTATATACGTCATGAGTATTTTGCAAATTCAGGTACATTTCAGTAACTACGTATACTTGTATTAGCTAGCCATCTTCAACTAAATTCTGAAGAGAGACTGATTGCAGCAATGAGACAATGGTATTTTAACTGATTATAGCAATAGAAAAAGGAAAGGTTAAAGAGAAAAAGCTGATATTCAAAAGATTTCTTTATTTATTAAGGGTGAAGCTGTCATTAAAAAACCATGTTATTAATACCAATATTTGTTGCCGCTATTTCTTATGCCAATATTGAGAGAACAAATACATTTTTTACTGTATTCAACTGCTGGGAACTTGACTAAAATGATTGAGCTTCCAGATACAGTCTAATGGGAGTAAAACTTATCTTTTTTTAACAACTCTGATTATACAAAAAAACCCACCCTTATTTCTTTGATGCCCAAATTAGCATCTTTTCTCCAGCATGCTGAATTAATTAGTACAGTGACAAAAGAATTAGTCCAGATAGGATCAAAGCTGAATCCATATTTATCTGGAATTTAAAATTAAGAATACAGAGCATTAACCCTCTATATTTCATGGAACTTTCTGTATCTAGTAAAACCAGCATTCTAAATTTTCATACAAAATAAATCAATAATGCAATATTTTTTTCTACCAGCATTCTTTTGGCAAGAAAATGAAACTTGCCTTAAGATCTGCTACAGCAGAAAACCTTTCCATTGTAGCAAACAATCCTTGATGTGCTTCTGTTATACACTGTTCATTATGTAACTTCAGAGAAAGCAAGAGAATAAAGCAAAAAGATCCAGAGAGGATACTTAAGCACATTTGTATTAATGCCTGGATTCTCAACTTGTAAGTCTATTTAAGACTTAGTCAAGAATTCATGTCACACGAGAAGATTGCTGTAGGATCTCACAGTAACTTATCTATAGTCTTCAATGCAGAGGGTCGAATTCAGAAGCTAAAATGTTAAATACATGCCCTATACTTTCAAGTGAAGCTCAGTACCATGGCATCTGTAGAAAAAACAATAAGAAGGGAATCTTTATGCCCAAATAAGTGTTCCCTAACTTTTGTGTTTTGATCAGTATAAATGCCTCCAACGTCATGTTTCATGTGGCATGCCACTCCACTCTTTCACTACCTCTAAAAGTCAAAACTTGCATAGACACCACAAAATAAAAAGTCAAGAGTCCCCAAAACTTTCCTAATATGCGTGATCATCATTACTGCTCTAACCCCCAAGTACTTCATCTCAAATATGGAATTTGCTCTCAGTTCAGACATACAGGGCATGTCTACATGACACCAAACGGAAACCTGGCTAGAGTGCCGTGCTTTAGTACTTCCTTTTGGAAGTACTAAAGCATGGTGCAATACAGGTGGTTACTGCGCCGTGCACATGGTGCGTGGTTAGATTTCGCCACTACATCAACATAGCAGTGCGCTATACCAGGGGGAGCACACCACTACAGGAATGTAGCTGGCAATCATGTGTAGACCCGCGTGATTGCTATGTCACTGTAGTGTGCTGCATGGTGGTGCAGCACATTGCTATGTTGCCATAGGGTGACATGTAGATGTGCCCTCAGACTACCTCATTCTTTGAACTGGCTGGTAGGAGCGCTTACTGAAAAAAGCTGGTCAATTTCTCTATGCCAAAGGCAAACATTACCCTTCAAAACAAGAGTTCCAACAGATCCAGAAAGCAAAAACCATCTGATAACACATGCAGGCCTTCTGTATTAAAAAAGGCCATCTGCAAAATCTTTGGACCAGTATACTGAATCAACTGAATGAAAGAACTCTCATCATTCCTGGAACTGTGTAAATACTGGGGGAAGAGGCCATAACGAATGGCAAAAATTAGCAGTTTAAGATATTTATTTTTGAAGTAAGGGAAAAATGTACTAAGATTTGAGGGGAGAGGGTGGAGCTGAAAGCCTATATTAAGCGGGTTTTCCTGAAAAACTGCTTAACTGTAGGAAATCTGACACCAAACAGTAGCCTTATATTTGGGCATTTATACACATTTTTTTTTTACCATGATGTGCCGGAGATCTGCCGCTGAGGCGAACTGTGTTGTGCTGTGTGCAGTTGTATATGTGGATAAATGCGTGTCAGTGCACAGAAAATGGTGGCGGTGCGCTTTTGAACTAAAGGACCTCCAAGGTGTTTTAGTTCAAAAGCGTGCCGCTGCCATTTTTCCAGTGTTGACGTGCATTTCGCCACTTATACAACTGTAAGCATCACAGCGCTGGCCATTTGCATGTATTAAAATGTTAGTTTCTATGCAGAGCCCAAGCCAGAGCTCCAAACTTCTGAGTGCCACCTTTTTTCTTTCTTGTAAGGGACACCCAATTCCGAACAGTATACGCCCTCATGTCAAACATATCAGCAAGTAAAAATCTGCAGTACTATGGCAAGCTATGATTTACAACTTGACCAGAGGAATCAGAAATTGATTTATTGTCTGTCCAACACACCAATCTCTATTTGCTTGTCCACTAGACTGTGTAACTACCCTTCTCTCAAGTAAGGAGATTTCCCCATACATTCTTATTTTCCCTTCTTTCCTATACCAGTATAGCTGCTTTTTTTCTTCTTTGTTCAATACCATAGGCAAGTCATTTCTTCTGAAATGAAAGCAAATGCTGTTCTAGATACTAGCCCACAGCAAAGGCTTTAGAGCAATGTAGCAATCACTCTGGTTTACTCCTTTTGGAATGCCAGGGACCAAGCTTTCAAAAACACTTAAGAAATTTGGGGCCAAGTCCACAAAGGGTCTTAAGGTGTTATGATGCTCAAAACTGTAACTCTTAACTTTAGGTGCCTGGAAGAGAATCCACAGTCCTGATTTATGTGGCTAGGCTCCTTATACGATTCATGAGGAAATTATTAATGGCTAAACACTAAAGAAATGGAATTCTGAAATTCCACACCTTTCTGGGGTGAGGGGCTGATCATGCACTGCAAGGAGAAGCATCTGTCACATCAGGGGCCACAACCTGGAACGCTCACCTAGAGTTATGTGCCCAAGTCATTTCTGAAAGAAATGAAGCAGAGATAAATCTTTTGTTTTAAAATGCTGCAGAAGGAGGAGGTGTGGTGTTGCAAGTGCCTTTTCCCTTTTTATATTATAGTTCTCTATCTAGGGAATTCCTCCATTAAGTGGGTTCAATGTCATTCTCAAGATGAGGGAACTAAAACCCACATTTCCCACTTCTCAGAAAAGTGCCCTATTTACCAAGCTTCTCTGTTTTGTTGAAGCTCTGTGTACACTTGTGCACACATGAGTATGTATACTCATCCAATCCAATCAAATGGAAATGCAGTCCTTGGAATGTGACTGAACCACAGGTCTCCTTTCTCCCAGCTGAGTTCTCTAATCGCTGGGTTACAGAGCCATGTATGCTCTCTGGCCCTATGCATTATTTCATAGTTTCATAATAGCTAGGGTCAGGAGGGACCTGAACAGATCATCTAGCCTGACCCCCTGCCACAGGCAGGAATGAATGCTGGGGTCACAAGACCCCCGACAGGTGATCATCCACCTCCTCTTGAATTTGCCCAAGGTAGGGGCGAGAACCACCTCCCTGGGAAGCTGGTTCCAGATTTTGGCCACCCTAACTGTAAAAAATTGCCTTCTGATCTCTAACCTAAAACTATTCTCTGTCAGCTTATTACCACTGTTCCCTGTCACCCCAGCTGCTGCTGGGGAGAAAAGGGCTCTACCTATTTGCTGTGGAGCTCTACCTATTTGCTGTTCTATGCTTGGGTAGTGGCACAGCTTCAGTTCACTTCCTGGATGTGTCCTCTAGCCCTGAGCTATAGTATGAAAGGGAGGCAGCCTCACTCTCGCTTTCTCCACCTGCACGTTTCTGAATGAAAGTGAGGAAGAAGGCAGGGTAGAGATGCACCTTATAGATGAACTGAATTTGAAACATAAGCTTTTGTGAGCTAGAGCTCACTTCATCAGGTGCTATGAAAGAACATGCAGAGCACTGCAGTGTTTTGTATGGAGCTCAGTCCTGTATATATAAGTCTGGTAAAAGCATCTCCATTAGAACATGTATATCAGGGGACTTGGGGATGGTTCACGAGCCACCTAGTACCTTGAGGTATGTAGAAAAAAACATTTTAGGTGCCGAAGTCCCATAGTCATAAGTAACTTCGACTTATGAAGTGACTTTGCACAGCCCTAATATAGGGCTAATATATTAGGGCACAGCCCTAATATACATGAATGGTAGGGGGCACACAGAGACAGTCAGAATATAGAAAACTGACACTTAGGCTGCATTTCAAGCATCACACAATCCTTTTTCCATTCCCACTAGGATCTTTTTCAGAAGCCCAATTTCCTCAGACAGTCTTGGACCCAAATCATGGCATGGATAGGCAGATTTCATAGGAAGGCCCACCTAGTATTTTGCTACTTTTCAAAGTTGCCTACTGTACTTTTGCCTCAGACTTGGTCAGGTCAAACAACAAAGTGGGTTAATACTCTGAGGTTTTCTTTTCCTTTGGAAACCTAGAGGTACATCTGTATTAAGTCACAAAAAAGAATGAACATGGAAGTTTTATATCTAGCTATTTCCTAACATTTGCTAACCTAGCAAAGTCAATACAATTTGACACATTTTGACACTATTAGTGACCCCACTCAGAACAGGAATCACAGGCTTCTCATTGGGTCACAACTGGACAGTGCCAGCAGAGTAATGGGAGTGAGGTTTGTACAGTACCTGTTCATGCTGTACTTGTCCTTCCTCAGTGCATCATTCCCTCACTTTTACGGGTACTAAAATCCATCCCCATAGCAGCTGTATTTATTTTTGCTAAAATATTAATATTTACATTAAAGTAATGAGTAGAACTTGAATTAATTCCCATTTGTCAGACATGGTATAGCACAGGCCAGTAAATGCTACCACACTAAGCTGTCCTTTTACCAAGGAAGCTCCATCCTGGAAATTCAGGGTCCTGGCCATTTCAATCAAGACAAGAAAGTTAATCCTGATCACAGTAGTAACAGCCGAAATCTAAAACCAAACCCAAACTTCTGGAGAGCTTTTGGATCATCCAATTTAGAACAAAACAGTGAAGACCTTCAGTGAGGAGACCAATATCTACTGTTTTATTTGTACAGCACCTGGCACAATGGACTCTCAACTTGATGGGGCAGCTGGAGACTTCCACAATGAAAAAAATCCAACATCAACAATAATAATAAACTTCTGCAAGGAAATGAGAATTTCTCTTCTGAGTGAAGCCCTTCATTTGATTTTGGGAGATTTAAGGTCAGCAGCTGGCTCAATCCTTGCACAGCAGGAGATTCACTGAGATTTTACAATGGATTCTGCACAGCATCAGCAAAGGTAGGGGGTAACTGTGGCACACATAACAGAAGTTTGACAGGGTTGGAGAAAAGGACGGGTAGTCTAGAGAAGAAAAGAAAAGACTGAATCATACAAGGGGGAAATCAGCAGCAGATCAGATTGCGTTTATAGCAGTGAGGGAGGAGAGAAAAGGGAGTAGTCAGGAGCAGAGCTACAGTCATTTCCTGGATCTTCTTTATTCCCATTCACACCCATTCATTTCATCCATTTTCCTTAGCTGGAAGAGAAGGAGCAGAGGAGAATCTGCTAGCTAGGATAGCCTTGGACCTTCCTCCCTCCTGTACAGTTGGATTGGCCAGCATTTTTAGGGGAAAAAAATGGGAAAGTAGTAAGCACAGGTACGCCCTGGACAGTCCTGGTGGGCTTAACAAGGTATACATAGAAGACGTTTTGTCACAGAGGACAGTCTTTCCCTCCTGCAACGTTGCCAACTCTTGTGGTACTTGGTGTGTTCTTTAAAGCTCAGCTGCTCGTAATCAAGATGCGAATGTCACTCATTTTAAAAAGAAAGTCTTTTGCTCTGATGACTGTGGAGTAAAAAAGGGTCAATTCTGAGTCTAAAAACTCAGAAACCAGAAGGCCACATAGACAAGATCTCGTGATTCTTAAACCAAAGTCAAGATTCTCTGAGATTCCAGAATCAGGTTTCTGGACTATTTGGGGTCAACAACACTGCCCTTTTCAGCCAAGCCACATGCCTCTCTCCCCCTCTCCGACATCCTATGGTTCTGCTGGGAATTAACTGATTTGAAAGCTTCTCAGGGTAAGGATGCTGACTAGGAGTCCCTTGGGGATTGCAGGGTTATAATAGCAGGACAAATGGTGACTTGTAAAACTGATGGGGACACTAAGGAAATCCTTAGTTTTCAGTGGGACATACCATCTAAATGTCAACAGCACTTCACAGCTTCAAAACACCCCTGTTGGGCAGATAGTATAATACCCATTTTGCAAACTAAGGGCATGGAGAGACAACATGTACCCCTATGGAATCAGCATCGTGCTGGCACTAAAAAGGAACAAACAGATGATGCAAATCCCTGAACTTTTGTAGCTTCCCTCGTTCTAGTTGCGAATTATCCCTGAAAGAATCAGAATACAACTCTTCCAGTATAAATGACTTCAGTTCATATTTTTCCTGTGTGCATCCAGGGGCAAACAGGCTCCTCTCATTGCCTACCACTGACACACAGCAATAGCCCCTATTGTGTGAGCTATCCCAAAAAAGATGCACACCTGTCTAGCTGGTATATAAAGCTGATTGTAAATTACACCAAGGATGTGTACATCTGTCCATGCCCAAAGAAACAGATACACAGAGATTTGACTCATCCAAGGTAACACAGAAAATGAACTATGCATTCAGGGAAACAATTCTAGGGATCTTGGCCTCCTTCTCTATGCTCCATCTAACAGATGAGACTTTGACTGCATATCTGTCTGCTTCATTTCCATCAGTTTAAGTGCATCTTCTCCTATAATTTTTTCCTATATTCTAAGTCTCTCCCACTATTCATCTCTGTTTTCCTTCCTCACACTCCATCTCCCCCTTTATCTTTCTTTCATGATTTGTGGTACAATGCCCTGAAACATGATTGTGAAAGATGCTATATAAATACGAGTCCTTGAAGTTTGGCGATTTCAAGAAAAAAAAGGATCAGTCTTGGAAAACAGAGCTCTTGACTTGGAAGATGTGTAAAGAATGCATATTGCAATGTGAAGAAGACAGACAGTCCAGCTAGCTGGGGTACCTGAAGCAGTGTAACCTGTGATAGCACAAAGCTCTGGACATGTAGATTTACCCTGATAATTTCTCAGCAGAACAAGTTAAGCCTACAGAAACTCTATGGTACTGCAGTATATTGCTGCTGGTATTTGAGTTAGGTCTGAGATCTCTACATTGAACTGCAGTGTACAGTGTACAATGCTTCCAATCTTTTTCAGTGATTAGTCCAGAAGAGTGGTAAGCAGAAAGGCACGGGAGTAAAGGCAAAAAGACAGCTTCAGAAAATTCATAGTAAGATCCGTGAATTTTGACCCAACAGCCTCTATAGCATTTTTAGTAAAGCATTAAAATTTAAAACAATCCCACAAAAGGAATTGTGTTATCATTTGAAAGATGTGTTTCAGCATAGTAAATAGAAATTTTGTTTTACATTTTAGACTGTTAGAATGAGGCTTCATGACAAATAATACTTTCCCTCCCTAGCTATAAGTATTGAGCTATTGTCCATTTCTAATCAAACATAATACAATGTTGTTAATATAATTCTCTAGAGATATATTATTAGTTTGGGTCCTCTTTCTCGGTAGAATTCTGCTAATGCTCAGGTCTGTTGGAGGCTAATCACATGAAGTCACTGAGAGGAGAAATCTGTTTGCCTATTAAAAACAGTGGCTATCAATTATAACTGCAAATACCATTCCTTTAAATATTTTTAGTGGTAGCAGAGAATTCAAGTGATACATTAGGGGTCTGAATGATTTTTTGATTGAGTTAGGATAGTGCACTCAGAGAAACAGCTGCCTACAAGATACAGATTGGCCACAGTTTTCCAAAATAGGTTCAATTGGATCATTATCTACCCTTTCCAAACTTTCTTTAAAGGTATTTTTCCTAAAAAGGTTGGCACACAACTACCAGTTTTTCAGGGTTTAATACAACACTGTTACCAATCCAGCTGGACTTCATTTCTGTATCTAGCTTAGCAAAGCCTTTAGATAGGAGAAAAAACCTGGGAGTAGTTGAAAATAAAGTACATAAATACAGAGATCTCTTAAGGAAGTGATTGAACTGTTCAGTAGTAGAATCTAATCTCGGATGGAACTGGAGCACGGGTAACTTTGATACAAGCACATAACTCTCATTAGTATCATTAGGGTTTACATGAACATGTTGATGAGAACATGCTCCAATGTATCTTGCAGGAGATTAACTCCACCTTATTCTGGGATTGAAGGAGGTTCTGTCTGTCACTCTCAGGCAGCATTTCTACCAATTAACTGGGCAAGAATTTCTGTTGTAATCTCAAGAGGGAGCCTTTGTCTGTTCTCACAGCAAAGTTGTTCTATAGCAAAGGTGACACAAAGCAAAATGTCAAGAATGGTGAGCTAGAAGGTGATGACAAGGAAAAAGTAGTGCAGGAAACACCTGCCTCCCTTTGACTTTGCTACTGGATTTAAGTGGACTTTAAAAATAGTTATTAGAAATCAAATTAGTTAGTTACAGCTAAACTCAAGCTTGTGGAGGATGACTTAAAAAGATCCTTAGCAGAAGGTCTTAGTGTATGCTAGCTCTGCATACTAGTTTATTTTCTGTTACGGATAATCCAAGATGGTGTGCTTGAAAAACAAATCTGTAGGGTTTCTAACCCTCTGGCACTCAGCTGCTAACTTCAAACCAATAGAGTGACCAATCAATAAAGGTAAAAGTAGAGGACTATACTATAATCACAAGATGCCTTTGGCATCAAAGGGCAGAGCTTAAGCAAGGGGAGAGTTTCCCTGTCTGCTAGACCCAATTCATTCTCTCATCAGACTCAGACAAAACAAGGCCACACAGATTATAAGCTTTTCTCAGAGCAGTTTTATATAGCATGAAGTGAAGTTGCAGAATGCTTGAATACCCAGCACTACTATGCCAGACACTGTACTTTCAACAATATATTTCATTAAATGTTTGCCAAAAACATTTTAAGGTTTCAAGACTTGAGGATCATTTATTTCTATATCTTCAATATCAGTCCTGATGTTTTAAGCTAACAAGACAGACACATATATTTTGTTAGACAAAGGTAGGGAGAAGTTATAGAACAGAGATTAAAAACATTACGTACTTTTGTACTTCCAGCTACATATCACAGGGTATCTTAAAAACAATTCAAAACTTCTACTTTTGGCTACCCAGTTCCTTCTCTCCTCTGCATTTTCTTGTCTTCCATGCATTGGCTTCCTGGCATTATGTTTAAACTCATATTATGCGATTTGTTAGCCCTGTTTATAGTGGCATCCTGCTATTACTTCTCGTGTGACAATGTACTAAAAAAAATCTAATTTCTCCCTGCCGCTTTCTTGTTCAGATGCAGAGACATCTTTGCTTGCTATGAAGGGGCAAAGGTTATGCTTTGACTTCTTTTCCCAGTTTTTTCCCCTTCATAATCTGAGGTGGCATTAATTCATTCCATTCAGCCATCTGTGGTGCTTGCATAGCAGTGCTGTTACCTGAAGACCAGAATGGGGCACAAATACTTCCAATTCTGTACACAATTACTTGAATCAAAAAGAAGCCAGCTTAAAAAAGAATTCTAAAAATTATGAGCATGATGAAACAAGGAGATGAAAATCTCCACTCCCTTTGCAATGCATAGGACAGAGTGCAGGGCAAATGTTTTAATATAATGAGTTGTATGCCATGTCATAGTAATTGACAGACCAATCCAATATTGCTGTACGAATGAAAAAGAAATGGCATTGATAAATATCACAGCTGGGCAAGCTATTTGTAAATAATTCAGTCATTGAATTTAGCACTTTTTTGTTCCAAAACTGTCCATGAATCAACCACAATTTTGCTGAATATGTTAGTTATTAGTGTTGTTTATCAAATCACTTGTGGGAACAAATTTTAGTTTAGTGATTATCCATGAATTGAACATGATCATTGTTTAGTATTTTGAGCACTTATGGTTATTCATAATTTGTGATCTATGACTAGTTACATGGTATTGTTTCCATTCCTTGATTAAATGATTTAATCTTTACAAACGGATTTCCTCAAGGTACAGGGGGCTCTGCAAAAAACACTGAAAAAGCTGCTCTTCATTACTTGAATGAACACATTTTGGCTATGGGCCCAAAAATTGCAAGAAAACAACTGTATGAACAAAGATTAAACCACGCAAATGTTTGTGAACAGACTTTCTTGACTATTTGACCAGCTGTAATACAGCTGTTCACAGTTGATTAATCACGTCTAGTTGAAACTCTCTGGGTTAGACTGTAAACCTGACCCTGAAAAGATTTAGGCACCTGCCATTAGATTTCTTTGGATTTCTCCTTGAACTTATAGGAAAGGGAAAAACACTGCATGATCTATCTGCTCTATACCATTCGTCATTTATTATATCTTGATAATTCCCCCTCCTCTTCATCTCTTCTCTCAACTTAATAGAACAAACATTTTTCAAACTTTCTTCATATGGAATTTTCCCCATGACTAACATTTTCCATTTTTCACAATTAGATCCCTTAAATTTCTGCTCTAGCCTTTGAGACAGGATGACCAGAAACGAACAGAAATTTTCAGGTGAAGATGTACTATTTATAAATGTAAAGCCATTATAATTATTTGGTATTATTTTTGTAATGATGTTGTCTGGTCTCAACCTTGCTTTTCTTCTTCCATGGGGGAAAAGGGATAAATTAAGTTCCATTAAGTCTTTTCCCTCCAGTTATACCATTTCCTGGCATTTCCTACTCTACTGTTTCAAAGATGGCTGCTGAATGGTACTGCTCTACCTCTTTCCCAGCTCCTTTGCTGCTTTATCCTTAGAAACATATGGTCCAGCTCTCTTTGGAGAAAAGTAACAGGATACAAGGGTGTGAAACAGAAATCAGTCATATCAAGGTCTTGAACTACAGCATTTGGGAAGCTGAACACCTGGAAAAAGAAATGTGCTGAGTTCAGCCGTAATAGCTGGAATGTAACAACTATCTCTTTTGTGCTGCCAGATATTCTTCCTCTGATTGCTAGCTAAACTGACTATCTGAAATAAAGATAGAAATAAAATTCAGTTAGTTCTCCATCATTCTAACAGTTATTTCCAGTGTTCAACCAACAGCTGGACATCTTGAACCAAGCCTGATAATGAACACTTTATTTAGTAGGTTGGCTTGAGTACAGGTTATGACCTCATTTTAGTATAGTTTCATACAACGTACATGACAACGATAATCGCTTGGTGTAATGTGCAGTGTATTGTTTGGAAACAAATTGACACTCAGAAGGCAGCATAGTGGAGATAGCTGAATGCTCTGCTCTTCCTTGGAAATATTAAGGAGGCAGACTGGAAAGTCAGAGAGTTTAAATGCCTAGGCACGAAAGGGAGTAACCTGAGGATTTAACTACATTGAAATGCAAAATATGCTTTCTGTCACCTGAACATAGAGGGACTCAGATGTAATTTCTAGGCTTAAGCAATGAGAGACAAAGAAAACAGTACATCTGGGAGGAACAAGTCTCTAATTTATGTCACTTCAGTTTGAAAAAACTGCAGGAGGAGAAAATTGCCCTAATGTCAAGGAAGCGGACACAAGAAATCACTCACCCCAAGCACCACAATCTTGACTCAAGAAGTGAAGATGAATTTACAATTTTTAACATTAAATTTAGTTTTCCTCAATTGACAGGACATACCAATTCCCTTTGTATTTATCAATAAAACTACACAAAAAGAAATGAGTAACCAAGTCTGAACAATAAACTTGCTGAGCATTCCCTTCCCTACTCTCTAGTAGGTGCAATGTTGTGCATTTATGTGAGTTGAGAGAACAGAGGGGAACAAAGCACATAACAAGCTTTGCCTGTCCACATGGCTCTATCCCTGAAGTAGGGATGAAGAAAACAGAAAGGTCTCTCTCTCTCTCTAGTTCATCTCCTGCCCCCCACCCCACTTAGTACAATGCGTATTTACCATTTTACAGAACAGCTGCTCAGAACTAATGCAAATATTGTGCTTGGCCTGCAGTTATTAAGTGATCATACCAATGCTACTTATTCTATGTCTCCTATCCTTAACCTAAAATTAAACAGCCATATTAGTTTCCCAATATCAGCCAGAGAGAGGGATCTGGTTGAAAGCAACTGGCTGCAACTTAATCTGGGTGTGTCAAGTGATGGCCATCTGCAAAGAAAAGCATTAGACAAAAGGGCAAAAAGGCAACATTCATTTGTCTCTGGTGGGACTGCTTTTTGACAAGATGGGTCAAAGCCTTGTAGCATAAATGGATCCATTACCACCCTTGTGTGCCCAGGGCATAGTGGTGGCTTATAAAACCCTTGCAAGTGTGACCAGCTAAGAGGTTGTGAACACTCCTTTCTAAAATAGACCATATGACTCTTACCAGCACCTCTGTCATTTCAGCTAGGGACAGACATTCAAAAAGCCTGAGTCTGAATTGATTCAATCTTTGCAGGTTAAATCTAACCTGCCTAGATTGAATCAGTTTGCAACAGTACAGATATTCCCTCTGGACTGAGGAAATGCAGGCACATGCCTGCAGAGGCTCAGGCTAGAAGCCAGGGAATGCTAGAGCAGCTCTCCTTTCCCTTCCATAGTGCTGAGCTGGGGGAGGTGGTGGCAAGACCTCTGATTAAGGAGGGGCTTGAAACCCCACCCTGGCCTGCACAATCCCAGGCTTTTCCCTGATTGCTGCTCAAGGGGTGGGAGTGTTGCCAGCCCCCAGCTAGCACTCTGAGGCAAATGTGGGTGTGCAGTGCATTCATCTGTTGATGATACTGAGCTTTTCAATCTCTCTT
>NW_005842387.1:1383788-1387011 GCF_000455745.1 Alligator sinensis
CTTCTTTTTCATACTGTCTACAAACCTGACAGGGAAGAGAGCCAGCAGGGGGACTGATAACACAGCGTTTATCAACCCATTAACAAAACAAAAGCCTCTCTCATTAGTTCAAGCTCTTCTTAAACAGCTTTTTCCGAGGAAGGAAAAGAAGAACATTACCAGCTGTCCTGTTATCCCCCAAAAGCCCTAAGTGGACACTGTTCTGTTTGGCTGTCCCAGTGAAATTGGAGACGCACACACACACACACACTGACACATAGACACCTCTCAGCATTAGCAAGCATACCACACACCTAGGGTCTGTGAGGCTGGGGTCCATGTTGTGGGAGAAGGGAGGGAGGGAGGGAAGGGGGAATCCCTGCTTGAGCAGCAAGCAGTGAGGGGTGGGGGCAATGTTCCCTCTAAGGAGCAGTGATCCGTGAGCACACCACCTCGGTCCATGAGCACGCTGCCTCAGTCTGCTGTGGGACACTTACTGAAGGGGGCTGAGTGCTGGGAGCTGGAGGCTGGGGCCAGGGGCCAGAGGCTGGAACTAGGGCTGGATGCTGGGGGCCGGAGGCTGGAGCCGGGAGCTGGGGGCTGGAACCGGGAGCCAGAGGCCAGGGGCTGGAGCTGGAAGCCAGGGGTCAGGAGCTGGAGCTGGGGGCCAGGGCCGGAGCCTGGTGCGGGCTCCCCGGCTCCGGGGAAGTGCTCTGCTCCCCTGCATCAGGGCCAGGGAGTGGAGCACTTCCCCAGAGCCGGCGGAGCCTGCACCAGCCCCCCGCCCCAGCCTCCATCCCTGCCTTGCCTCACCTCGGGAAGGAGCCAACACCTGCCCCAAGTGAGGATCCGCTGGCTCCGGGACACTGCAGGACACACCCCCGGAGGCCATGCCGGGGAGCAGAGCAGTGTCCCGGAGCCGGTGGGGGCGCACTCCGGGGAGGGCGGGGGAGAGAGGCAGGGATGGAGGATGGGGCGGGGGGCTGGTGCAGGCTTTGCCAGCTCCAGGGAAGTTCTCCACTCCCCAGCCCTGATGCAGGGGAGCGGAGCACTTCCCCAGAGCCAGTGGAGCCTGTGCCAAGCTCCTGCCCCAGCCTCTGGTGTGCGGCCTTGAAAAGGCTGTGCGCGGCCACACTTTTAGTTGTGCGTGGCTGCACATGCATGCACCTTACAGGGAACCTTGGGTGGGGGCAGGGGGAAGCCAGGCAGACCCTGCTGTGCCTGCAGTCTCTGCCAGAGCTCTGGCTAGGGAGAAGAGGGGAGGGGCTAGCCCTGTTCTCTGGAGCAGAGAGCACAGCACAGAGCTGCTCATCCCAGCCCAGCCCAGGGTTGCAAAGCATCTGGGATGCTAGAGGACTCTGGTTTAACTTAAATCAGGAAGGGGTCTGGGACAGACATTGCATAAACCAGTTTGATCCAAATCAGTTCAGTCTGATACTACATTCAACCAGGCTTATCTTAAATCAGTTTCAGCCATTTTGAAACTGGTTTATGTGCACTGAACTTAGGTTCTGTTACAAGTTTAAACCAGTTTCTGATCACTTAAATCGGTTTATGTGCGACTTCTATCCCTAGCCTTTCAGGCTAAGCTGCTGTTATATGTTTCCCTTGCAGAGCATTCATAGAAATCAGCTGGCACATTGGCTTGATATTGGGCTGCTATGAACATAGCAGTGAATCTGTGCCAGGATTTGCAATGGCTCATTGTTCACTTCTGGATGCTCTTCAAGCTGGTGCTAACAATTTTAGACAGGTCTTGGACATGGTTACCCAAGAAACTGCTGTTCATTTCACATCCCGTAACAGCAATTAAGACCAGCTGTGATGCTCTAACTTTTTAAGACTGATTGATGCACTTTTTCACTTGAGGACCCACATCTGTGAAATCTGCTGCTCTTGGAGGTTTGCCAGGTCCAGAGTTCAGTGATCTTCAGAACATGATAGAAGATTTTCAAGAAAAGAACAAAATGCTGAATTATTTTTTTTGGTGGTGAGTGCAAGTGACAAAGAAGGAAGAGAAAGAAAATTTGCCTTGTCATTATAGCAGTAGTGCTTATGCTAACAATTATGAGTGTTTTTATATTTTATAATATTTTAATTGTTTGTAAAAGCAATGACACACCATGGTAAGTTGCTTTTAAACATCATTAAATAAATATGTGCCAACAGCTGCCTCCTCAGCTGAAAAGCCAGTCAAAGACTGGAACCTGGATGCAGGCTGGATTCTTACTATAGTAACATCACTTTTAAAGTATTGGTTCTAGAGATTCTATAAATGCACCATTATGGGAACTGTATGAGCTCCCCACCAGCTCTGACCATCATTCTCAGTCCTACTGAATAAGCCATTGTGTTCACTTTTATTACTTTTTAGAGCTTTAAGCTCTATAGAAATAGAAAAAAAAAATGAAGCTCTTTAAAAAAAGCAGAGCATGAAACATGCTCTTTTCCCTGATGCAAAATTTGACTTTAATGGGGTGATTTTCAAAGGCACAAAAGGGAGTTTGGCCCCCCTGAATCTCTGGGAGTTGAGGGAAATCTACTTCGCCCTCTGCCCTCAACCCTTGGTGCTTTTGAAAATTCCCCCATAAGGCTTTTAAAAATTGATGAGAAAATCGACTCCTCAATACCAAAGGGTGACAGAATCTCTTATCTCTTGCAACATCCTACAAAAGCCTTCATTGTCATGAGACAGTGCCACTTTTGAATTGGTAGGATCATTTATTAATCAAGTCCCTAGTTGAAGTGAAAACTCACAAGGAAAGCCGAACAGAAGAAACAAGGTGGAGATATCTTTAGTTATCTGGACTCTTAAGGCACTTGCACAATCTTTGCACCATCCTGTCCTAATCTTGGCAAACAGTCATGTAAGCTTGGAATAGTCTGAGTGGGTGTGAAGCTTCCTTACTTATTTACAAAATTCACACAGAACTCCAGACAGCAACATGCGATTATTTAAGTGATCAGCAATGTTGCATAACCCACTGAACAAGAAAGGTGATTTTTTGTGCATGCTTTACCAACAAAAATAAATATCTGTTGGAACAATGGAAACTAAAATAAGACTAAACTAGGCTATTTTATTCTGACAAAATTTGCACAGTGGAGCTTTTGTTTCATACTGTGAGTAAATTGTTCATGCCAAGGTGGCGGGGGAGGTGGGAAAGGAGGGGAAGAAAAAGAGAATTTAAATAAAACAAAGTATTTAAATCTGCAGTTCCTGCTTTTCATTGCAACCTAATTC
>NW_005842387.1:1387042-1397515 GCF_000455745.1 Alligator sinensis
CTGCTGTTAAAAATCTCTGGAACTTCTCACCTGATCTGTTTTACAAAGCCAAGTATGGAAGACCCAGTCCCATAGGTTAGCTGATTCCTGAAAATAGGAAGAAAACTATCTACAGATGCATGGACATGTCTGGGTGAGACACTAGCTGTGGACTTGTACTGCATCTGTCTACAGACTGCATCAGTTTTCATGGTAGCTGCTATCAGCGCAGCATTTGTTCCAGAACAAACATGACTGCATGAGTCTGCAAAGCATGATACTATTGCTAGAAAATGGTGCTGGGCAGACATATCTGAATACCCCTCATAGTCAATGCGTAGTGTGGGCACGTGCTCCCCCCTGCCCGGGACTGGCCATCGCTGAAGCTGCAGCTGGCTTCTGTGGGCAGTTGCCTCCCGCCCCACCAACCTGCTTGCCGCCGATGCTGCCGGTGGCAGCTGTGGGCAGTACCCACTTGCTGCTCTCCCCCCTCCCACTGCTGACACTGCTGCCGGCAGCTGCAGGTGGTCCCCGCTCACCGCCATGGTGTCCCCCCAGTCATAGGAGGAACCAGTTGTTCATGATACCCCTCACAGTCAATCCCTAATAACACTATCACAAACACTTTCTGTCCCTTCATGTGAACTTCTGTGAACAGGCAGGATTGCCAGGAGCTTCAGTAGGAGAAACAGCACTGGCCATTACTGGAGATCCCAGCCTGAGGACTGTTCACAGAACTGAGTCCCTGAGCTTGCTAGAGAAGGATGGATCCACTGATAACCTCCCTCCCTACAGTCTCCAATATTTCCCATTTTATGTCCTTGCATCACAGCTAGGTTCATCATAGCAAGCTCTTTCGGTTATGAAATATTAAAAGTTGTACTAAGCAGAAATAGCTCTCTCAACTAATCTAAGTAAGCAACTGTAAGAAAATTATCTAAAGTCTTTGCTATAAAGCTTTTGCTAATGCAGAATTAACAAGGGAGCAGGATGGATACTGAAAATTAATGCTGGTGTCACAATGGATGCATGTGGTCCCACGAGTGAGCAAGCATGCATGTGTGAGCTCATCAGCCAAGTTTGAGCAGTAGCAATTGTTAGTGATATGATCAGCCCTGGCACATATGTAGGCACGTTGAAGGCAGTGATATAATCCATACCATAAATATCACTTTTTTCTTTTTTTATCTTGCTTCCAAATGATAAAGCAATACATATAGAAAGGTCTAGTGCAGTGGTTCTCAACTTTTTTTGTACCAGGACCCATTTGTAAACATTGATGGCCAGACCTGACCCAGTGCCCCTCACACCCGACCCACTGCCTCTCCATCCCCTGGCCCTAGCCCCTCAGTGTGTAGGTTAGGCGGGGGTGGTGTATAGGGTATGGGGAGCCCCAAGTAGTCCCAAGCAGCCCCTTGCAGGGTAGAACAGTCTGCAAGGGGAAAGCCACAGCTTTCCATGTTTTTCTCCTTTAAAGGAGACTCCATTTTTAAAGTTTGTTCACGATCCTTTCATATAGTCTTGAGCCCCACTTTTGGGTCACAACTCACAGGTTGAGAAATGCTGGTCTAGTGTATACCCTTAACCTATCCCTCAAATCAAACAAGCTGGCATCCTTTTAAAATATCCGCTTTACATTTCATGTGCTTAGCCCTTCATGAGATCAAGTACACAGGACAGAAAAGAAAAGATTGGGTTTAGCAATTGAAGAGTGATTCACTTTGGAATTCTTAACTAGCTGTTAAGAGTCAGTTAGTACCAACTGAAATTGCAGTCTTCATTGACACTAGCAGATGCAGAATACAACAGGCAACAGAAAAAGCAGGAACTTGGAAATGAGAATTGGTGCTCTCCACAACTCCCTTCTTGGCCCCGAAGAAGCACAGACACTTCTTCCCACCCACTTCAGACAAGACGCCATTAGCAATTCCAAAAGACAAGACAGCCACCTGGGGACCAGATCCCCCAAATAGGGTTGAAATTGGCACACTATTTGGGTATGTATGTAAATGTTTGCCTATTTAGCTATGAACACATTTAAATATGCACATAATTACGCCCATATGTAAATATCCACATTTTCCAACACATACTTATTTAAATACATGCATATTTAAATCAGAATCCTAAACAGGAGACTTACTTCTCTCCTCCTGTTCTCAGTATAGGCCTGATTCAATTCTGAATGAAATGAATGGGGAACTGACAACTGATTTCAGGGTTGGACCACATAAACTGTCAGCGTCTTTCCCCTCATACTGGCAAAATCCTCCTAAAGTTCAACTCTTCAGAAGGCCACGCGTTCTAATACACAGGGTACGATACCTGGACTAGGGAATGTGAGGGCATGTAGTCCTTGTATACGGCTATGAATAGACAAGTTTGGGGTTTGTTAATAGTTGGAATGGCAATAATACCTCTCTTATAACTACAGGATTACACATATAGTTTAGACTGATATAGAAAAGTAGAACCAACTTATGTGGTAGTCCCAGTGATCCTAATTTTCCTGAAAGAGTTGACATACCTTTGACAGACAAAGGTGGTCAGCAGTGGTTTGTGCTGCTTATCACATGGCCAGATGTTTACAGTCTCATCAGTTAAGCTTATACACCTGGGATGCTCAACCCCCTGGACCACAGAGCTGTGTCATCTGGCCCATAAGGCTCCCCATGGGTCCAAAAACTTGACACTGGGGAAGCAGCAGTTGCTACTCCTCTACTGCCAAATTTCTGGACCTGTGGGGAGCCCTGAGGGCTGGACAGCATGGTGCTGAGAGCTAGACTGAACGTGCAGGGCCAGGGAGGCAACATGTGACTGATCCAGGCATGTGGGGCCTGATCTGGGCACATGGAGCTGGGTAGAGGCAGCACAAGCTGATCTAGGTACACAGGAGCCAGCTGAGGTGGCATGGGGCCCAATCTTGGTGTGCAGGGCCAGACAGAGGCAGCATGGGTCCTGATCTGGGTGGAGGCAGCATGGGGCCTGACCGGTTTGGGTGGAGGCAGTACAGGGCCTGATCTGGCTCCATACTAGTCATCTGGCCTACAGGTGCCAAAAGGCTGAGCACCACTGCAATACAATAGTTAAGTCTATACCTTGAGCCCCAACTCATCCTTTCAAAATGATTTCAGGTCTCTCTCACACAAACTTGTCCTCCTTAGATGAATTTAATATGGACCAGACAGATAGACTGAAATCAAAAGCCAATTTCAAAGTGGTCTTGTAATTTCTATGTACAAGTAGAGAGAATTGTGCTTGGAATACCAGAAATAGGTTTACAGTACATAATTAGAAGGGTTACAGGAACATTGAGCCTGTGATCAACAATGGGTATCTTGCAGAATCTCTACTATACACTTGCTGACATTTAAAATCTTAAATTCTCAATTTAACCTTGCAGGTTACAGGTCTCTTTGTTCTAGGTATATAAATGTAAGTTATGATATCTACTTTATCTCCTCTCACCTAAATGTCTTTTCTCTTCTAATGCAGAAACTTCTCCACACTGAAAATGTTTCTAAACCTTCATTAGTGACACTGTTTAACTTCAAATCCCTTTTTTATCACAGAAGGAGCGAAGAAAATTAACAGTCTTCAAACTTGGAAGAAGATCTTTTATAAGTTCAATGGCACACACAGATGTGAAAGGAGATTCTAATTCCATGGAAGAAATCTCAGTTTTATTTGGAATATGAAAAGGATCTTTGACCAGATCAGTGCTTACAGGCCTGTAAAAAAAGTGAATCCTTTTCTAACAAGCAGTAAGACTCATCAGTCACCTCATGACAAAGTGCGTCTGTGTACCATAGACAGTTAAATAGCTATTACATATAACAGTCAGAGATGTATCCTCTGACATCTCTACACCAACAGTGGTGGATGCTAGAAAGGGTAATGAATAGGGGATAGATCAGTCTAGACACCCCTGGTTTAATACTCTCCCTCTAAAGCATCCAATCCTGTAACTGCTGGAGACAGGATATTGGGAGAGAAGCACCACCGGTCTGACCTTATACAGTGTTCTTATGTTCTTAAGGTTAAAATGGATCTTTTAAACAATAATTGATAATACAGCTAACATTTGTGTACATATAGTTTATCACAGTTATTCCAAATAGAAAACTAGATTTACTTTATAAGAACACATCTAGGGAAATAAAGCCTATTCTTTATCAGCTAAGTCAATCTTCTAATGCCCAAATCCTCCACACCAATGCTAGGCAGAAGACAGAAGGAATGTGAGAAGAATGAACATATAGCACTGAATCTAAACCTTCGGGCAGCCTAACAAATACTCAGAGTTGAGACAAATGATTTCATTCTGTGAGTAGTAAGGACCAAACTAAAACTGTGAAGATAATTACCTCAAAAAAGACTTTCAGGGTCATTCATTAACCATATGAAACCCATTTACAGAGCTCCCTATAATCCAGGACGCAAGAAACCAAAAAGGTTTGCAACAAATATCCAGCCAGAAAAGATCATCTATAATATTCTGCAATGCAAAAAAACACTTTGCAGTGATTTTCTCTTTACACACATGGTTTAAATATTCAGTCCTTGGTGTTCTTGCTGTTCAGTCTGCTGTCACTGTAAGGGAATCTAAGATATGCAGCCCCTACAAAGTAGAACTGGCTGGGAAAATTCCGACAAAATAGCATTGTGTCAGAATTTGCTGATTAGGCTAAACAAGATGTTTTGCAAAGAAAGTTCACTTGTGCCAGAGTTCCAGTAGACCATAAGCAAACAGGACACCTGCTAGGTTTCTTGCCTTCAGCCTTTCTGTTGGACAGCCCTGGCTTTAGGGTCTGCAATTCTGGGGAACTTAGGGTTGGGTTCCCCAAGAAGAACAGCCAAACAGGCAACATCCCGGGTCTGGGCCAGGATACCAGCAGGAGATCTGGCAGGGGTTTTGCCTGCCTTTATTCTGTTGGAATTTAGCAATAATCGCACTCTTTCTACTGGTACTGAACTCAACCACAAGAGTAGCTGCCAGGGACTATCTTAGTCAGAGCTCCAGGGATCTACAGCTCTGGAGCAACACACCCAGCAGATTACTCTTCGCTTGTGACCGTGTTCCCTTTCACAAAGGATTTCTTACTGTTGGGATTTTCTAAATAGAATTACACCAAACGTCAAAACATAAAAATCTTTCACCTACCTCTGTGACAAAGAATACTGAATTTAATGACAAATAGCATCACCCCCCCCCCCAGTTTCTTCAGTGTTGTTGAAAGATTCCTATCATGTGTGTATACCCCACCTCCCATCCCCATATCCATGTGTTTCCTGAATAGCTAGCTACTTGGGCTTGCAATGTAGGCAGATTAACACAAAACATTTGGAAATATTTTGGATATACACAGTACAGGTCATTACACAATTGCTTGAATGAAGAACAAGTTAGGTAACAACCAGGTTTTTCTTGTCATTTTTTTTTGAAAGGGGGTAAAGAAAGACAGGATTCAGAATGAAAAATCTCTCCCAAGTTTAAGTGTGAAGTTATGAGTAGCGGCTCTATAATACACACTAATAAAATACCTGAGAAATATATCTGAGAATAGAATCATTATCACCAGTTTCCAAGGTGAATGCCAGCACCTTTGACTAAAAGAGTAACTAACTCAGGTTAGCAGAAACCTTGATTGAAACCATTATGTTTAACTCACTCACTGTGGTTGATCATGCCTAGGAGGACTTCCTTCATTATATACGTGTGTAGGAGATAAAAGGAAAAAAATCTCTAGGATAGTTAGGTCAGACTACATTCATCGAAGTGACACATTTCCCTCTTTTTCTAATCCTCAGACATGATAGATGTGTCAAGTTCACTTTTCAGGAGAAAAAAGTGCTGCTAGAGTTCTAGCTAACCTTTGTAGCAACACTTAATTCATAGAACAAGCATGGAATCTTGTCTGGACAAAGCTGATCTTTTGCTTCTTGCCTTGAAGCTATTTGAAGCCCCTTAAATACTGCAACCAAATTTCTAATAGAACAATAAAGATGAAACAGAAGAGAGACAAGGCAAAAATCAGAACAAAATCAGAGCAAAAGATGGAGATTTTCATTTTTTTTAGTTAAAAAAAAAGGTTAAAACGCACAGCAACTATGCTGCTGCAGTGCAATTAGGTGTTTCATTTCTTTATGAGATGCTGCTTAGTGGAGAAGAAAGTTGCCTTGGAATGGCTACTCCAAAAAAGTCTAATCAAAGACATTTGCCAGCCTTATTATATATAGATGCATAGATAGACTCAGGGGCTGGAGAACATCTCTGCTAAAGAAAAAAATTGGCAATAAGATTGGAAACAGAATTCAACTCCTCATCATACAAAATCCTAAATACTTTTGGGATGCTCCTCAAAGTCCAAACACACAGAATAACGTTCAACACAGTCTGTCTGTGACATACTGTTAACTTAAGCCCACGTTTTTAATATGCCAATCCACATTAATGCTCTCTATTACTAGAACAAGGAGTACAAAGTACTGACCTGAGAAAAAAAAAAACATTCTGGAACTGAAGAGGATCCAGCTGTGTGCTTCACCTATGCAGAAACACCCATTTTGACAGCCAACTGCTGCTATCTTAAGACTGCTCATTGATGTAATTAATTGTATAGTTTAAAAGACTCAGAAAGTGTTGAGTTTAACACCATATTAAGAAACACAGTCCTTTTAACTTTTTTTTTTTTTAAAGAGAAATAATTTTTTTCTTTTCTGACTAAAGCGTAGAGTAACCAGTATTCTAATTTTATATTATGGGCCAAATATAACATATTTTAGCTGTTTGGTGCACAAACAATACCCATATTTATAAATGGGTAATTTAATTGCATTTATCTTTTTATTAATCTGAAAAAATACTAAAAAGCAAAGAATCTACATCTGAAAACTACATTTTCTTTTATGATATTTTAGCATACTCCACCCTCAGCTGAATGTATTTTTTTCCACGCAAAGGTGACTTAGAGCTGCACTAATCTGTTTTTTTTTAATAATTAAAGAAATGGTGTTTCAAAACTTCAGTTTCAGTATCTTAGTAGAAGCATTTTTATGAGCATTAAAAACTTAAAAACTCTTCCCCACAGAGCAAGGCCACTCTCCCCACTCCTGAACATCTGAACTGGTGCCAAAACATGGCCCCTACCCCTACTTGGCTGGTTCATGGTTGGGCCCTGCCTCAATTTGTGAAGCTGGACAGGGTCCTCCTGCACCCCCCCCCCCCCCCCCCCCACCCCTTACCAGCACTGGTTCAGGACCACTGGCTGGATCTGGCCTGCAGATGAATTGGGTAAAACCTACCTGGACCACTGGCCAAAAAGTTGAGCACCACTCCACTAAAGCATGAGGTAGTAGAAGAAAGTGACTAATCTATTTTAAATTTCCAGGAATGAAATAGAAAATATGGAAATGGAAATGGTACCCACCAGAAATGGTAAAAAGTGGACTAGATCTTTAAAACATCTTTCAGGATTAATCTAAGGTAGATTTATTTCTAAAACAGCAATGTAACATTGACACCACTTTTAAAAGATGTAACAGCACACTGCTTAATAAGCTCTGATATTTGCTTACTACAACAGGATGAAGAATTTATTGGGTCCCTGTAGTTCATGACTGAGCACATAGCCAAGAAAGGCACAAGTTCTCAACCTGGTCACAGTTCTGAGTCACTGCCTGAATTTTTCACAACATATTTTACCTTTCTCTGACTTTTCTGGTTTAATATATATAAGATGGAGATAAAGATTATTTACTCCCTGAGCTACTGTAACAAATAATTAATGGTTATAAAGTGATATATAGATTACTACTACTACTACTACAAGAAAAAAAGGCTAAATCCTAGGTCTTGAGAAAAATGCTCCACACAACTGACTTGAGAACTGTTTGTTTCCCAGTCTGCTTTCTAATATCCACTAAGAGATTTGGCTGCCTGACCCATGCTGCCCAAGTTCCCTAAATGAACCCTTGGAGAAGCAAATGAAACAATGTAAAGCAGTAAAGCTAAAGAGATTACCAATTTCTCTCTTATTTCCTGCAGATCATTTCCAGACTATCTTTCTGTCCCAAAGTGCCGACTTCATTATTAAAGATGGACAGAATACAAGTATATTCAGTAGAGGCCAGTTGTTCAGGAAATAGCTATCATTTGGCAAATGGCATAATAAACACTTTAGAATCCTTGATGCAACGGGTAATGAGCCAGTGCAGTCATAAGTATGTACAATATCAACATTAAGATTACACTGCGTCTCACACTATGGATCTACACATACACACTTATCTATAGTTATCTATATACTATTTCAGCTGTTACACTTGTGGTCCTCTTGATAGAAATGTATCACTCCTTCCACATAGTCAGCTCTTTGCTTTAGCCATCGAGTCACTTTAAAAAAGAAAAACATGAACTAATATTTAAATTGCATCCTTAACTATTTTGCTTCCATTTTAGCTCTAGTCTACCTACATAAATCATCATGTGCCTTTGTTGATCAGTGAGTATGAACATAACATATTTCGAAGCATCAGAGATCCTGACGCTAAATGCAATCTCACAGCAAGTCATCAGCATGCATCTAGCTCATGCAGTGGAAGGCGATTTAAATCCCCAGTCTGTTCTCCTTGCCACCATGGAGAATAATGACAGCCCATAACATATCCCATTCATACTACAGCTGAGGGGGTAACGAATTACACAGATAATTCAGCTACCCACTATTAAAAGATTACTCCAGTAAAAATGAACGAAATGATCATGTTTTGACATAATGTAAGATAGCTCACTATTATTGATTCCCTGCTACATTTATAAAGGGCCAGCTTGTAGTCAAGTTCTCAAAATGAATTGATTTAAAGTTAGTGTTTTAGTATTTTTCCAGTTTTAATAATAATTCCATTTCATATTGCCTGCTCCAAAAGCCACAAACATCACCTGTTTTCCCTTAGACTTTCTTGCTACTTTTTTTTGGGAAGCATTGCCTATTTTTACCAGTATCCCAAATGACAACGACAGCTACTGCTTAAAACCATTTCTGAGTAGGTTTTAAAAAAATCTCTTCAAATCATATGATGGAAACTATGGAAAATTTCAACAACCAGAGCAAAGATTCTATTTTTCTACTGGGCGACAGGTTCTATTTCAAGTACAATAACTATGACCTTAGCCCAGAAGAAACCCAGGATTTTAAGTGCCAACTCCACAAAAAAACTCTCTCCTTTAGTAAAAGAAGCTTCCCCTCCCCATGGAAAGACTGGGCTACATTAAGAGCCTTCCACACCATACTCTTTCAAGGTTAATTCAATGGTAAGTGAAATATGTATGGGACTGAAACTTTTCCTTAGCCATCGTAGGTAAATATACATTTCCACAAAGTCAATCACTGTGCTCCACAGCACATCATCATCAAATATAAGAGACTTGTTAATATAGACCATCTGCAACCTTTCCATCAACTCCATCAAAATGTCTACCTAAGGTCAATTAAAAAATACCAAAAGGGTTGATTCATAGCCTCTCTCTGTCCCCAAATACATTTCTGCTGCTCCTGGAGAGGGAGGGGGGAAAAAGGCCTATCGGAAGAATTAGGTTGTCAAAAATGCCAATAATCACAGCAAATCTTCTGTAAATTATTTCTAAAAGTCTGTTTCACTTTATGTCTAACTGAAAAATAACAAGCATAATGCCAACTTTCATTTGGGAAACAAGCCAAGGAGGGTATCTGGACACAGATCATAAATGGTTAAGGCAAAGGGAAGTCCCATATCAGGAAATGGAAGAAGCAGAGTACAGAGAAAGCACTTTCTAGGACAAGGAAGACAAGAAAACCCCGTTCCTGATAAAATTAAGGGAGAAAAAAGGCTTATTCAATTAATGAAGGACAAGAACAATTTTGGTGATTATTTTACCCTCTATTTCCCTAGAATTTTTTTCCAGTTATTTTTATTTTACTCTTCATACACATTTTATTGATCCTCTCCTATAGAGAGTTTGAAGCTTAGAATTTTTTTTTGCCATATTCGCTTCCTTAAGAGGCTTTTGCTTTTCCTCTGCCTTAACACAAGGAAGATATTTTCTCTGTAATGGGAGGTAAAAGCAGTTAGGTTGACTCACTCTCTCTCTCCAGTTAAATGTTTAGATATTTTTCAAAGGCTGGCTGTCAAACTGTCAGCTGGTTGATTCTGGCAACTCTAACATGACTTTTATTTATTTATTTTTAAATAAAGCCATGCATTACTATGCAAATCCAAAGCTGGTACTTAATTGTGCTCATCTATGTATGGGAATGGGCGCTGGAAAGCAGGCAAGGTGCAGGAGGCTTTAAGTACCTCACACATGCATAGGACCCAACCCCAATGGTGGTGATATGACTAGTATATGATCCCCTAAATATGAGGTGTGACCATTACTCTGCTTCTCACCCCAGCAGAGATGGCATGCAGGAAAAATTTTTACTACATCAATTAAATGAGAAAGAGAACATTCCT
>NW_005842387.1:1397546-1429224 GCF_000455745.1 Alligator sinensis
CTATCTCCCTTTTTGGGTGGAACAAAAAAATCCAGATTACATTCTTCTTCTTGGTTCTTGCCTTTAAGATAGTAAGAGGCAGAAATAAAGTGCTTCATCTGAGTCTGAAACAGCATTTCCTCTCCACACTCTAAGATCACCTGTTATTCACTGTGTTTCGCTTTCACCCTATATACAGCTCAGGCTGCTGAGTGGCCTTCTTAAGAGTCAGCCTGTTACTTCATGATTCTAGTTTACATTTACCAGTCTTCTTATCCTTCAATTAATACCTTAAAAGCCATGCTTGAACCTCATTGATCTGAAGCAATGGGTTAATTTAGGCAATACACTTGACTGGCCACTGTCTTTTTCTTGTGATTATGAGTCAATGTCTTGTCAAAGGTTTATTACATACCATTTTGGATCACAAGTTGATTTCATTTAAAGTTCCTTTTAGCTTTGCTCCAGGTTCTAATAATATTGTCACAGGCCAGAGCTTTAGAGTTAATAATAGTAATGACTTTCTAAATGAGGTTACTTTTTTTCCCCTTCTCATCTTGCACATATTTTATTATGTTAACTCTTGAGCTTAACATTATACTAGCTCTTCTCTTAACATATCAGAGTAGATTATTCTGTTTTGTAGGTTGGCAAATTTTACACTGACAAGCAAAAACACTAGAACTGGTCACAAATTCTCCAAAGATTTCTTTTTGAGAGGTGTGGATTTAGGGAGGAGGAGAGAGAAATGGGTACAAAAGGAGGAAAGTTTATTAACTGAAACCAAAACTGTTTGTAGGAAAAGGTCAATTTGAAAATCCTTTGAAATCACTGTTAATAGCAAATATTTTGTTAATTTACACTTGATCTGAGCCTTCAAGAGGCTGAGAAGTGATTAAAAAATTAAAGGTTAAAAAACAATAAGGTTGAAGTAGCAACACATTTTGATTGACTCAATCGTGTTGAAGTAGCAACACGATTTGAAATGACAAAAACTGGTCATTTTTGTTTTCAAATGACCAGTTTTCGAAAATGTTGAAGATTTTGACTTTATATTTCTCTCTGGGACAGGAAAAAAATTTGAAATCTCAAAAATTCTCATAAAGAGAAAAACTGTTTCCCAGGTAGTTCTACAAAAAATAATATTGCCTTACCAGCAGACCTGCTTCCTCTGAGCATGATCAGATTTCATAGATTTCATATTTGTTTCCTTTAGGGAATAAAACATTTTATTTCTGTTATCCGGCATAATTAGTCTTTCTGTTCTCTTACCTTTTATTTCTGTTATCCGGCATTAATTAGTCTTCCTAACAGGAAGAACTGGACTTAATTTCTATTTGTGAATTATTAACTCAGTTCCAATTACTATGCTTAATTTCACTCTGAATTATACTTGTGAAAAACCAGTCAAAAGAACTGAACTGCACAGATGTAATTCAGGGAAGAATCTCTCCTCTGATTTTGGTGGTAATGGGGAAGAAGAAGACACATTTGATTTTTCAGGTGAGAGTTTGCAGGGCTAATGGTTAAATTTTACTTGTGAACTGAATTTTCTGCCTCAAGAAATGCTCCAGTAGCATAACTAGGGCAGGGCAAGAGAGGCATTCATCCCTGTGCCAACTGTTAGGGGGTGCCAGAATCTCCTTCCCCTCCACTCCCAGTGGGAATCCTGGCTGACACAGGGGAAGCTCTGCGGTGCCACTACCCAGCCACAGGAGCTGGGCAGTGCAGCACAGCGCCACAACAAATGTATTGCAGTGACCCGTGCCTCAGCAGAGCTAGCAGAGTCCCAGCACCAGGAGATGGAGTTCATGGACAGGGTCCTGGGCTGCTTTGTGGTCACCTCTGATACTGCTGACTGGTGCCAGTGCTGCTTCCTGCAGACACCCCATAGCCACCCCCCTCCCACCCCAGCTGGGGGGTAGTGGAAGAGGCTGCCATCCAGCTCCCAAGGCATGCCATGCTCTGCTCCAAGGAATCTTCCCAGGGTGACAGGAATAGGGGTCTCATGGGAAGGACCCATGGATGCCAGGCACGGGGCAGGAGCAGGAACAGTCCTCACTGTGTCCTGACTGGGAGCAAGAGGAGTGAGAGGCAGACCCCAGACAGGAGGAGTGGGATGAGAGACCCAGTGACCAATGATCTGGAGAAACAACAAAGCCCCCTGGTGGGGCCCGCTCCAGCAGGCGGCAGTGGACAAAGGGAGTGGGACTGGGGTGCCTGGGGCCTGAGGCCAGGGCCATCCTTGACACTGCCCTCTTTCCTGAGCTGATCCAAACCCTCCCCAGCCCTGGCAGTCGCCCTGTGTATTCAGTTACCCAAGCACTTCCAGGACAGTCCTGGCAGGGCACGGAAGCACTCAGAACCAGGGGGAGAGAGCAGCTTATAAGCCTGCCATGCCAGGTTGTCATTGGGACAGTGGTTGGCAACAGAGCCCACCTGCCAGGAGGGAGCCTACGGGGGAGCTTTTCTGCTCCCCATGAACCCACTCCTGGCCCAGGTTCTGCTGCAGGGGAGTACCCCAGCCATGACAGGGATGAGCAGTCCCTGGGCTCAGTCTTGCTGCGTGAGTGATGGTTGCAGAGTTGGGGTCCCCACAGAGGGAGATGGTGACCAGGAGCCAAGGGGGTAGAGATCTCATGAGAGAGCACCAGAAGTTCACAACCCCTGCTATGCTGATGCCTTTCCCCCTACAGCTGCCTCCCCCGCAAGCCCTCTCAAGGAGACAGTGGGTCTCAGATCACCCCCATGTCCAGTGCCTACATGAAGAATACCCTGGTCTTCACTCCCAAGTCTGGGAATTAGCATGCCAGGTCTAAAGCCCTACTGTATGCTTCTCCTCCAAGTTTCTGTGTTGTGTTCTGCCCCTGCAGCATTTCCCCTGATCCTGGCCCCCACCCTGTTCCCTATCCTAACCACCCCTCCAGGTTATTTCACTTTTTTCACAAACCTCCCCTACCCCACCCTGTGTTGCCCCATGCCAAAGGTTTGTTGGTTTTTGTCAATGGGAAGAGGGACCAAGTTCTCACACAGGCAACATTCAACAGGTTTTCTCTATTGAAAACAAGAAAGTTGGCAACTGCAGCATTGTAAACTGAGTTACCTCTCTTCCTTGCACCACACTACCCTGCAATCTGGTGTGTCTGTGACAGGGGGCCTACTCAGGGCCGAGCTCTTCATGGCCTGCCCGCCTGTCTCTGGGCAACCGCCCGCCTATCTTGCCCGCCACGCTTTTGATGATAATTGACATCGATATATGAATCAATTAAGCGGGAGGCTATCCACTGTAACGCCCCGATGCCAGGGGGTGGGCGCTCTGCGGCTCCAACCTCCCCTAATACCGCAGCCCAAGCCTCGCAGATGGCATCTTGGTGTTCCTATAAATCACCGGCCCCACACTGGGCCCCAGAATCATCCATACAGGACCCCACTATGATCCTCTCTTATCAGGCGGCCTCTCCGCCGTCATCCGGGCTACCTAGCCCCCCCCCCGAAGCCATGTTCCTCTCTCGTGTGTGGTCCCCCCCGGGACCTTTGGCTAACTGGCCCTGGCCCACCTCCAGGCCAGTCAGGACCCCAGGCCCCCGGCTCTTGGGCGTCCCTCGCGGTGGGTCCCTGGCCCTTTTGACTCCCACAGTCCTGGCCCCAGCTTGGGCCAGTCAAGGGTACTCTCCCCTTCGGGCTGGGTCTCTAGCCCCTCACTCGCATCCTCGGGCCTCACCGTGCCACTACTCCCTTTCTCCTAGGGGCAACCGCAGCACCACGCCCTGTACTCAATCACGCTCTCGGGGTTTGCCCTCTCTGGGCCCCTCACAACACTGGCCCTCTGGGTCCCCCAACAAACACAAGGGTAACCCACCCGGTGGTGGTGGGAGCTAGGGGTTAAGGCGCCCCGACCCGCCTTTCACCGGGGTGATAACTGGCCTGGCATTTCCTGGGGGCTCCCACGCCACTGAGAGCCCCACCAGGCCACCCACTCCCGGCAGGGTGCAGTTTCAGGTCATGCCCAGGACCAGGAGCCTCCTTGCCAACCCCTTGCAGCTCCCCCTTACCTCCGGGTCGTTCTCAGCAGCCCTTCGGGTACTTTGGGCCTGCTCTCGAAGCGTCCCGATCTCTGGATCCTCCTCTTGGGCGTCGTAGAATAGGAGGCTACTGGTAAGATTGTGGAGGTCCAACATATTCGCCTCATCGGCTGACCCTTCGCTCTCTTCAAGCTCGCCCAACCAGCCCTGTTGGCTCTGGATCTTCTTACGGGCCACTTCCGTGTCCTTCACCCTATCTAGGACATCGTATATTGGCGCCCAGTTACGTCCCAGGAGCATTTCACATGCTAACCGGGGCACCACGCCAACCAGGAGCTCTCCCTGATGCTCTATCACCCGTAGGCGGACCCATTGGCGCTCAGTCTGCTTTGTGTCCCCATGGAGGCAGGCTATTCTCACGGGGGGAGCCGTCCCACGGTTGCGCGGTGGTATCAAGTCTTCCCTAACGAGGGATTGAGCACACCCCGAATCCAGGGTAGCTCGCATGGGGTGGCCCTCCACCCAAGCTGTGACAACCGGGCGCTTCCAAGCCACGCTCTCCCCGCCGACCGCATAGCTGCAGTCCATAGGCTCGTCAGGGCCCTGGCCTCTCCTCCGCTCTGCTGGGGCCTTTACTCTGTTATCCGGGATCCACCGCTTCGTGGACTGCCTTGGGCATTCCCTGGAAAAATGGCCCTTCTGCCCACACCGGAAACATACCGTATCCCTGGGAAGCCCTCGGTCAGGTGGACGCCTGCGCTCTGGCTCTCGTGGGGTTGCCATCGTGGGTCCCTGGTTCCTCCTCTCCCTAGGGTAGTACACCTCCGAGGCAGTGAAAGCTTCAGCCAGCTTTAGAGCTTCCTCGCAAGTCTGTGGGGTATGCTGTTGAACCCATCGTTGCGTCCGCTCCTCAAAATCGTTCTGGAACTGCTCCAGGATGATCTGGTCGGCTAATGCCTCCCGGTCCTGCCCCGCTGGACTCACCCACTTATCCAGCAGGTCCCACAACAGTTGTAACAGCACCCTCGGCTGTTTTGTCTCGTGGCCCTTCTTAGCTCGGAACCGGCGCCGGTAGTGCTCGGGGTTGATCTCCAAACTGTACAAAATAGCTTCCTTTACTTGCTCGTAGTCCAAGGCATCCTCCCTCGAAAGGGCCCAGTAGGCAGCTTGGGCCTTGCCCACTACTAAGGCTCCCAACTGGCTGGCCCAGTACCTTTTGTCAAGCCCTGTCGTGAGGGCGTGCCGTTCAAAGGCCTCAATGTACGCCTCCGGATCATCCTCCTTAGTCATCTTAGGCATCTTAAATGATGCCAGACTGTGCTGGAGCCAATCTTGTTGTCGGTCGAACATCTGTTGCTGGGAGTTCAGGATTTGGGTCAGCACTTGCAGGTTCTGCCCGAGGACATCAGTGGGGCCGATAGCCATGGCTTGCATGTTGGCGTAGGTTGCCAGATTGGGGTTCTCCATGATCCCACCTCTACCACCACGTTGTGCCCGCCTCCGCTCAAGAAGGCGCTCTCGGGCAACTCTTGCACGAGCGGCTAACTGGGTCTGCCCCGGTCTCGCTGGAAGGTCCCCGGAGGGTGCCCCAGGAGCCGGTGGCAGGTCCCCGGAACTTGCCGACTGAGGCCTTAACTGGGCCCACAGCGGAGGGGTCCCCCTCTCTGCGGTCTCCAGTGCCAAACGCCTTTGGGCAGGCACTCATGGGGCTCCGACCTCCCCTACACCCCGGCCAACGCCACCTTCGGTCGCGGATCTTCTGCTCCCTCATCCCTGGCCCGAGGATCCCGTGTCCTGAGCCCTCTAGCCCCTGCGGGCTTCTTCCCCGACGTTCTCGCCGGCATCCCTGTTGGCTCTCCCCAGTTCCCTCACCGGAGGCTCTTGCCGGTTCTTCCCCAGTTATCTCACCAGAGTCTCTTGCCGGCTCTTCCCCGGCTACCTCACCGGAGTCCCTGCCGGCTCTTCCCCGGTTACCTCACTAGAGTCCCTACCGGCTCTTCCTCGGTTCCTCCTCCGGAGTCCCTGCCGGCTCCTTGCCGGTGGTTCTGGCTGGCCCTCTCTCCGGTTTCTTCCTCAGCAGCTCTGCCGGCTCCGGCGTCAATTTCGCCGCCACGATCCTCGCGGCTGCGACTCTCTTCAGCGCCGCTGCTCCCAGCGCTGCTGCAGCCTGCTCTGCTCCAGACAGAGACCCCGTGCGGGTGCTCGCTCCCGGTCCCGGGCTTTCCCCCAGGCCTCGTGTCCTCCTGCAGTGCGCCCCCTCTGCTTTCGGGGCCGCGTTTTATCTCCGCCGAGCGGCGTCTCTCCCTGACATCACTTCGCTCCAGCTGTATGAAAGCGCAAATAACGAGCTGCGCGGGTGGTTTCCCGGCCTGCGCGTCGCTACAGCTCTCAGCTCCTGCGAAGTGTAAGTGAGCGTTCCTTCTGGCTCTGGGCCAGGGTTTCCCTCTAGCCCCGTCGTCCCTGGGACAATGTCCCTTGGAGGCATGGGGGGGTGGGAATGTCCAGGCAGGCAGGGTTGTGGGTAGTGCTGCCTGGGATGCAGGGCCACAGCATTGTGGGGCAGGAGATCCATCACCTGGTACTAAGGCATGGGTTCTTGGGGACTTGAAGCCCTCTGGTCCTACTCATCTGGGCATCCCTCTGGGCCAGGAGGTAGCTGGCCAGGGCTTTGTGGACCCGGATTTCCTGCTGGTATGCAGGACTGCAGCCTTCCTGAACCATGCATGCTTGGCACATCATGCCTGGCCTATATGCTGTGCCTCTGTTGCCCAGGCTTCAATGAAGACCTCCCCCTCGGTCTCACAGATGTTATGGAAGATACAAGTGGCAACAAGGAGGAGCAGCAAGTTCTCCTTGTCCACATCAAGATGTATACTGAGAACCTGTCAGTGCACCTTAAGGTGGCTAAAGGTGACTCCACAGTCATGCAGCACCTTCTCAGATAGTACCTGAAGTGTACCTGAAGTGCTCCTTTCAGTGGTCCAGCTGCCCCCATAGGGCTTCATGAGTGAGGGCAGGAGGGGATAAACTGGGTCCCCAATGATGAGGAGAGGGATGAGGATGGTGCCAATGATGAAACGGGGCTTCTGAAGTGTAGTGCCTGATCTCCAACAGCTGGGGGATGGGGGAGTCACAGAAGATGCCGGCATCATGGGCACTGGCCACCCAGCCAGCAAAGATGTCAGTGAAGTGTCCCCCGTGGTTGGCAATGCCCTGCAGGATTACAGAGAAGAATGCCCAGGTGCCTTGGGGCAGGCAGAGGATGGGGACACTGGTATCATCCATGGCCCCCACACATTTGGGGAAGCCCAAATGGTGGAAGCTGGTGACCACCTCCTGCGTGTTGATGAGGTAGATGAAGTGGTTGGCCAGGACGTTCTGGATGACCAGAAACACCCCCCTGACAGCCTTTCTAGCCATGGACTTGGCCACGCTGGACAGGCTGGTGATGTAGTGTAGACTGCTGGGGGTAGCCAGCTTCAGGATGGCAATGGCCATCTGCTACTCTGGTGGGAGGAGCGGCCACATGCTGATATCCTGGCGCACAATGTGGGGGGGTCACCTGGTGTCCAGGACAATATGTTCCCACCAGTTGCTGCACGGGCCCAGAACTGGCAGTTGACAGTCTGGAGGTGGTGGCAGAGCACCCCAGTGTCCAGGGCATCCTGGGTGGCCTCTATCTCAGCTACATGTAAGTTAGTGACCAAGCCCAGGACAGTTGGTGGGTGCAGGGTGTGGTAGGTGACTCTGTGTGTGACAGCTGGCTGCTGCCTCATGGGCAGGAAGCCATATCCCATTGCAACCAGCTGCTGGGTCATGTTCAGATGGCTATGCATGATGTCCACGGCCTCCAGAGAGAGTCACACAGGGTGACAACCAGGACACACCACAGGTCCTGGGTCTGCAGGCTTGGCGGCAGGTGGTGGGTTGCCATGGTGGGGTGCAGGCAGGGTAGGACATGGAGACGCATACAATTAACAAGGACAGTCATTCGCTCTGGGGCTCTTCAGGGAGACTTTGAGCAGGGTGCAGGGGAGGGTCCACGGCGAGGTGGCTGTGAGTTGGGGGCATGGTTGCCCATGACTGACAGTCACTCAGGAGTGTCCCAGGTGGTTGGCTGCACTTGACAGTGTCTGGCAGCCTGGGGAACTCACAGCACACACTGGGAGGCATGCAGGAGCGTCCCCCCCCTCCCCCACTTGCAGGCCTTCATCAGTGCAAGGTGCCTGTGCACCCCACAGCACACAAAAGCAAATACATATATTGTATGCTGCTCACTCCTGATCTAAACTAGGTCACTCAGGAAAAACCATGCAACTCGGATAGATTCCTCCTCCGGCTTTTTGAATGTACATTGCCTTATATATACATTGTTTATCATGTACATTTGGGACCTTGGACACCAATTCTTTGAACCTTTTTTCATTTGATGCCTCTTTCTGTGTAGCTTATGGTAAAATTATTCTCTCTCCTATCTTGTTATTAAATTCTCTGTGGACATTCAATGGGAGTCTGTTTTGGGCCCGCTGCTTTATACTGATAGCAACAGCCAAGTGGTGATTTTAATTAAATCTCATTACTTTAATTATCTGTATGTAGATGATATGTCAGTCTAAATATCTTTCTAGTTAATTTTCCCATCCCCCATACAGGGGTCTTTTCTGGGAGCTTCTACCTTTGAATTTCTCTCTATTTGGTTGATCTTTGCATATAGATATTTGAGCATGTTATTGAGTTTGGCTAAAGAGCTACAGCTACATAATTTGTTTATTTCTGTGTTTGATTTTTCTACTTTAAGAAAAAAGCTTTTTCTACATAACTAGCTGTGAAATTTGGAAGTACTTTTGTACTCTGCCTTTGTAAACTCGTATTTCAATTCGGTAATTTAAAAATGTAGATTGTGTTTTCAAAGTATTTCTAAAATAGGAGAATGACTGACAGATCTGCCGACTAAAATCTTGAGAGATTCACAGACTGACCTTCTCGTTAGTCTTCAATGATATTTGTCTTTCGGTTTACAAGTTGGTCTGACATTATACAACCTGTTTTAGTTTTCATTGTTCTCCTTTTTTCTGTAGCTACTTTTCAGGCATATTTGGCACTGGCCATTGCTAGATTTGAAAAAAAATCAAGGCTTAAAATTCTTTCTAACATATAAGACACACAACTCTGCTACATCTTTATAACTGCATAGCTTATTTCCTGACATTTTATCTAACATTGCTGATTCTCTTGCTCCATTAAGCTTAAACATTTTTGACTGTTCAAATTATTTACCTTTTAGCTTTTTGGAAACTTGAGGATATAGTGGTCTAAACTCCTCCAGAGATAATATTATGCTTGTCCCTTTTGGACCTTGCTCTCTCTATAGCCATGATTCTTGCTCTTTTTAGACTTGAGGCACCCCTCGTTAGACTCAAGGCATCCCTCAGAAAATGCCAGCTCTTAGTTTTCACTCATTTTTTTTTAGTACAGAAATATAATAGAGAAATATTTATGTTGCAAAGAACTCAGAAAGACCACAAAAGTTCAGAATGTTTTGAACATTAGGAGTTACTACTTGAAATCTAGTGAATCATGTTTGCACACCTAATAGTGCTAACATTGCTTGGCATCCTTTGGCACCTTTGAAAGGATGTCAAGGCACCCTAGGGTGCTGTAGCACCCTTTTTGAGAATCAATGCCTTATAGAAATGAATTATTTTGTTTCATTATGTCTTGCATTATTTGCAAAACAAGATATAAGACTCTTCATCATAAGGTCTATTTGACTGTTCTCAAATGACAACAGACCAAATTCACCAAGCTCTGGAACAGCTGCATTATAATTTATTGTGCTTTAATTTTTATACTGCTTTGATACTATTATGTTATACAATTGTCAGTAGAAACCAAAAGGTGCCACAAGCAAGCAGCCACAGGAGAGGACAATCACTAATGAGATAACCCCTGTCCATTACATTCTAACTGTTACAGGTCATCGGAATACCACTTGTTAACCAGGTATAACCTATATATATGTCTAGCACGGCTGTACACATACAGGAATATAGCTGATAATTTAAAAGAGCTGATAAACATGCACACATCAACAGCCTTTATATAATATTATGAGTGTGTGCGCGCACATGAGTACAACAGCTCTTTTAACTCACTAGCTATATTCTTATATTTGTCCATATCTGCTTGATTGATATGCAAGTCATTGATAAAGACTTTTGCAGAGTACAAAAGTACTCCCAAATTTCACAGCTAGTTAAGCTGTAGAAAAAGCTGTGTAGAAAAAGCTTATTCTGGAATGTCAGGGCACCTTGGTTAAGGTAAGGAGGGATAACACAGGTTTGAGGCATAGATATCAGTTTATATATTTAGATGTTGTAATGGCACCTATTACAGAGAGAGGAAATTAAGGAATAATGTAACTAAGAACATCCTTGTACAGAAGACTCATTGTGATGAATCTGTTTGGCCACAGAGACCAGTTCAACCATATGTGTTACAGATATCCCTAGAGAAGGGCACTGTATGTCTAATTGAATAATGCTGAGACAACATAGCCAAAAGATGACCTACACTCTCAGTTAACTGTCCTCACTCTCCCCCCACTTCAGTTAAAAAAAAAAATTGACCTGGTTAACAGTTGGTATTCAGATAACCTGTAACAAACAGAATGTAACGGACAGAAGTTAAATACCCCACCACAAAAACACACATGTACGTGTGTGTGTGTGTGTGGGCAGGGGGGGCTGTATGGATCATAAACACACTTCTCAGAAGAGTTAGTTAAATATTTTAATTTTAGCTCTACTCTAGCTTTTTACTATGTGTGAATGTATTGTTTTAATATAGAACTAGGCCCAAAAAGCTGTATAAAGTATTTATAATATGACTGTAGCTTATTGTGTTCCTATACTCTCTGTTGGACAGAGACCTCTACAAGTTATTAAACTGCAGAGCTAAGTCCTGCCCCTCCTGGTTGCAAGCATACTCCTCCACCACATCCTGCATGGTTCTTGGGTCCAACAGACCCCTTTTAGCTGAGTGTGCTGCCCTGCCCCAAGGGCACTGATAGAAAGCAGAAGCTGGAAGAGAAACAGGGAGCCTGGAGACCCTGGTGACAGCAGCAGAAGAACAATGGGGAGAGTGGTGCCAAGACTGGGAGTCCAGGAGCTGCAGGTTAACCCCTCAGGGGCCACATTATTATTTCTGCAAAATTTGATGTGCTTCAAATAAGACTGACAGACCACATACTACAGATTAGCAGGGCTTTCACAAAAGTCTTTTCTCCAAAAAGTTCAGAAATGTACAAACCTTTTAAAAGGTCAAAAAATCCCCCTGCCACAGAGTTTTAACACTAATGTCCAAGACTGACAGACCACATACTACAGATTAGCAGGGCTTTCACAAAAGTCTTTTCTCCAAAAAGTTCAGAAATGTACAAACCTTTTAAAACATCAAAAAATCTCCCTGCCACAGAGTTTTAACACTAATGTCCATTGCGGAGCTGCAATAAAACCAAATCCATTTTATTACAGCAGTAAGGACTTAGAGCCAGTTATCCACTCACAACTAGGAAGCTGCGTGCCAAATCAGTTTTCCCCATTCACTGGGTAGAACATACTTCACATGCAAATCAACAATTTAGGCAATGTAAGATTTACAAGTCTTATAATGGAGAGGTCTCACAAAGCAACATTAGTGTTCATATGAAGGGCTTCACAAATACACTGTCATCTGCTGTTTGAAGGATTTAAAAAAAAGCTGTTTTAAGTGTAAATTGAAACGAATTCAGCAAATGTTTACCACACACGAAGAAATTCCAGTGGCTATAGGTAGACATAGTCAGAGCAGCACACTTGGAAATTTCTCCACGTAACTTTCCACCCCAATTCAATCTGGATCTGCTATTGCAGTCCTGACCCTTTCTTGAGCAGAATAAACAGTTCCAGGTGAATGATCATTTTGTGAAGTGACAAATATCCACTAAGAAGCAGGAACAAACTAAACAGGAATACACTGAGAAAAATTTGAATGCAGGTCTCCAGAGGTGAAAAGGCTAGTGCATTAACCTATTGGACCACTTAGACCCATAGGATTCTGGCTTTTTAAGGGAAAGAAATAGCTGCTAATTTCTTTGAGAGTAATTTAGGTCAAGCAGGTTACTCTCTCGTCTCATGGAAATATGCTGGTTGTAATAAAAATGATTTCCTGCTATGGAGCATAAGTTACTTCTTTATAGCAGTGCAATTGTAGGTACTACAAAATCTTCACCTTTTTGTGAAATGGATCACAAAGCTCTCACATTTATATTGACATTTTATAGTGTGGGTTACATTAAAACAAAAAAATTAAATAACCTGAATATATACTACTAAGATAACTAAATACATTTTAAGACAGTGAGCTCTCTTACTGGTTAACCGGAAGGCTGGACATGTCTAGGAGCATTTGAAGAAAAACAAACTCCCAGCACCAACTGAACAAGTAAAGGCGATTTTAAAATAAAGAAAAGTTGATTTCTTTGAAAAAACTTACTGCATGAATCTAATTCTTAATTGAAAGCAGAACACTTTACGATAACAGCTGTATTAAGCTACTTGTATCACTGAAATGTATACAGGTTTCCATATTAGAGAAAAAAAAAATGTACAGAGCTGAAAGAATACAAAAGCACGTAGAATGTAGCTTTCCTCTTAGCTTTGTTTTTTTCCTACTAAGAAAGCAGGCAACTTTAACACCCATGTCACCAGAAAACAACTTTTGCAATTCCATTTTCACTTTATTACCTACCAATCTGATAATCCGGGGTTAGCAAAAGGCCAGGTATCCACTACCTTCAAATATAGGAAATAAATGGCAAAAGTGTATAGTATATTACTCCAAACCTGATATAGAAGTTAAATGGTGAAGAGTTATAGTAGAAAATCAGTACTTTGTGTAGCACATACCATATATAAACACATACACAGACTATAATTCAGCTTGTGAGTCAACTTTCAAGACTCTCATGCTCATTTTTTTAAAAGCTCCTGGATTAGTGGCAACAGGCAGCAATATATCTTGCCATAAATTATATATACAGTTGTACTCATTATTATGTCAGCATTTGTCTAAAATTTCCACACACTGGTATCTGCCACAGGCTTCCTTTTACCTTTCTTTGTTTTTATTTATACTTTATTGGAAAAAAATCCAAATAAGGGGAGAATAGAAAATGGAAAAAAGGCAGAGAAGGAGAAAGACTGAAACTGGGACCGGAGGGAAAAATAGTGAGAATAAGGAACATAAACAGAAAGGGAGAGCCACATCTTGATTATTTATAACTCACAAAGCATTAATCAAACATCCATAAAGAGTTAGACCAACCCTCTCAAGATTGTTTCAGATCCTTCTTCTCTGAAAAGTTACCTGCTCTCTAACTCTCTGAGGACTTCATGTGTGACCCTGTCCTGGTCACTTAAAGGCTCAGTGCCTCAGTTTTTTCATTCTTGCCTTCTTTATCTTAGCATAACTAACTAAACATTTGTAAAACACTCTGAGATGCTTGGATCAAATATCCTCCAGAAACAAAGAGCACTCACTATTACTGATGTATAACAGTAATAAAAGTTTGTATTGAGGTAGTTCCCAATGGCTCCAGTAAATACTGGGATCCCATCTTGTGTCTTGCAGAGTCATAGATGAGAGGCAATCCCTGAGGATTACAAACCATAAAATACAAATGAGATGAAGAGGAGAAGATGGCAGTATACCATATAAGAATAGCAGTGTGACGTGGTTGGGTTATACATCGCTAATGAGGTGAAAAGGTAAAAAGAAGGGATGGCAGGATAAACAGAGCAATATGCCAAACAGTTTTTTTCATGCATGCTGTAATAGAGAGTAGAGTGGGGGATTTGGGGAGGGTAAGGGCTGGAAATGCAGATGGAGCAGTAAATTACTGGACCAGCCTGTTAAGGCAGGACTGAACTGAGAAAAGCATTAGAAGGTTAAACATGAAAAGCCTGTGTTTGAGGTGGACAAGATGGGGAAGACAGTGAAGGGAGACTCTGTGGTCAGAATGGTAAAACAAGATGATCTTGACAACAGGGTTTCAAACAGACTTAAGGGAAGCTAGTTCATCACAGTCATAATGGAAGAGGTAGTCAGGACATAAAACAACAAAACCTGGACTGAAGATCTGACAGTGTGATCAAAGGGGAAAAGCTAAATATTAGAGAGGCGGTGTAGGAAGAATTGCCAATATTTAAACCAGGAGTGGCCAACCTGCTTCATATGTGCCACAAGTGGCATAGGCAGCTGCTGTATTTGGCATATGGCAGACCGGGGATGGGACAAGGAACAGAGAGGCAGGCTGGTCAGAGCTGTGGATTTAGGAGAGGATGGGTTTCACAGTGGTAGTTAAGGAGAAGGCAGGTCTTAACGTGTGGTATACCTACCAAAAAGGTTGGCCACCAAGGACTTAGAAAATACTGGAGCATGAATATGAGCTTCAACAGATGGGGTTGAGTTGGAGATTACATACCAATAGTGAAAGTCATGTTTAAGACCACCTACAGATAAAGGGAGAGGGAGAAGAAGAGGGGGCCAGGCCTGATGCTTTGCATGATACTCACAGAAAGTAGGAAAATATGAAGATAGTTCACAGAATCACACCTTTAAAAATTATCAAAGAAGTAGGAGGAGGATCATGGGAGACCAGAAGAGTAAGGGCAGTGGAAGTGATAAAATTTGAAAAGTTGATGTCATTGGGCAAAAGAGGAAAGCTGAAACAATAGGCAGAAAATTCTGATATCAATGGCACAGGGAAGAGTAAAGCATACTAGGGACCTAAGGGAAAGGTGTGGGAAATCACAGATCTTTTAGATTTTTTTTTTAGAACAGAGAACACTATCTACTAGGGGTGTGCAAAGCAGGCCATATTCAATTTGGATTTGGATTTGGCCTGATTGATTCGGGGGACAGTGATTCAATTCGCTGATTTGGATCACTGTCATGATTCGATTCGGCTGAATATGAAGATTCAATTCTGATTCAGAGAATGAGCGATTTGGCCATAGACACAGCTTTATGTTTTTTCTACATACCTCGAGGTACCAGGCGCAGCTTGTGAATGGCGGGACGCTGGGTAGCATAAGAGCTGCTGCGTATGCTGGGGAGGATGGAGGGTCCCACGGGAGTGTGGGGGGGCCCCCCGCAAAGCGGACTGGAAGTACTTCCGGTCCACTTCCTGGTCTGCCGCCAAGTGCTATGGGGACACCCCCACGCTCCCCCGGCTCAGCAATCGGCCACAGGGGGAGCCCTGGGTGCCCCCCTAGACCCAGGAGGCACCAGTCACTGAGCCGGGGGGCGGGGGTCCCTCACACGCTCCCCAACAGACCCGGAAGTGGATCAGAAGTGCTTTTGGTCCACTTCCAGGTCTGCCACTGAGCACGCTGGGGACCCCCCTCCACTCCCATGTGACACTCCATCTGCCCCAGCGTCTTAAGAGTTCACGAGCCGTCTGGTACCTTAAGGTATGTAGAAAAAACATAAAGCTGTTTCTATGTCTGAATCATCGAATCTCTCCAAATCGAATCAGAGGCTTCCAATTCGATTAGGAGAGATTAATGGGTTTCCTGATTTGATTCGGATTTGGAGATTTGGCCACCGAATTGGGCCAAACCTCCTCTGAACTGAATCAGAGACTGAAGCTTCGCACAGAACTACTATCCACTGTAGATACTTATAAACCCTCCCCCCACACTGACCATCTTACATTCCTTTTAATGTATTTATCCTAAGAACTGCCTTGTGAAGTTGCAAAGGGCTATTCCTCTTATTTTATACAGGGAGAACTGATGCATGGAGAGCCTAATGGGCTTGCCAAGATCATAAAAGGAAATCTATAGCAGAACCCAGTTTTCCTGCTCCCTAAGATAATTTCTAGCCACTGAACCATCCTTCCTTTCTGGACCTTGTCCCTTCTAAAATCCTGCTTCAAAAATAAAAGGGGAATAAAGGGGGCAGAGCAATTCAATGGGGCTAGTATTTTTAAGCCACTGTACTTCATATGTTGTAAAACTATGATTACCCCCCAAAAGAGCTTTGCTCCCTTTTACATTTCAGCAAAACAAAAGGTCAGCCTATTGAAATATTGGCCAGGCCTGACTTTCTTCCATTAATAACAAGCAGAGACACATTTTTTAAAGTAATAGTTAAATAAATGGCTACATGTCTGCAATGATTTCAACTTAAAATGTCAACTGAATTTGAGATGCCATGTGCATTTAATCAATGTCTCTGCATTATAATATAAATATTACTTTGGTTTGACTGCTTTGTCTGGCATAAATCATCATTCAGTGAGAAGAGTACAGCTCACTTTCTCTAGAGATGGCTCTTCATGGCAATATCTATTAAACTGGCACCTGCCAGCACAAAGTAGTTAAGGAAACTTTTAATATTAGCATTTTATACCCTCTTCTACATAACTCTTAACTCTCTTCTCTTAACTGATGTTTTCACTTAGTAAAAACTACTGAAGCACAAGAATCAGCACACACACAAAAAATCTTTCTTTTTTTAAGGTAGGATTAATGTTAAGTATTTGTATCATACATACTAGATTTACTATTTAAAATGTACCAAGTCAGACTTAGCTTTTGGGTGCTTGCCTTTGGCTCCATAAGGTTCCTTATACATAATTTATGTTTTAAGATAATGTACAAATAGAGCAGCAAGTTTTAATTCTTGCTGATAAAAGTTATTAAGAACAAGAACAGCAAAAGTGGACTGAACAAACAATTAATACAATGCTAGCATGAATCTGAGGAGGGGACAATACCAGGAAGTCATCTTACAATTTTTATGAGGAGACTCATAAAACTCATTTTTATTCTGACAGTGCAGCCTGTGAAAAACTTGTATTCAGGAAAGCACTGCCTGTTAGAGCTATGTTTTAAACAGCTTTTTGCTTTAGCAGTACTACACTTGACAGAGATGAAAATTAAGTTGATACATATATATCTAAATAGATATTTCATAAGTTTTGAACATGCAAATTGCCCTTACAGGCAATATCATAAGTAGGGCTGGGAGTTCAGGGTACAAGCTCCAGGTGCTGACTATAAGGTAGCAGCAGACTGGGAGGTGGAGGGGGGGAGCATGGGCTCACACGTAGCACAATCGCCTCCCTAAGCCCTCCCCTCCACTCCCACCTCTGCCCAGGGCACCAAAATACACTTCTGTTTAAAGGTCTAGATTTCCATTTCATTGATTTAATTTAACTTATATCATGATATTTTATATGGAAAGGTACATATAGTTAATAGAAAGTGTCCCTCACTTCTTGTAAAACAAACCTTTGTAATCTTTAGTCCTTTAAAAGGAGTCAGACTGAACTTTGTTTTCCGATCCCGTAAACAAATATCAATCTTGTTCTCCAAGCGCAGTAATGAGAGTAAGGGAGCTATTCTTCAATAAACTTGCATCAGTCTCATTAACATTAATGAGATTTATGTATGCATATTAAAATAAGAACAGGCATCTAATTAAACAAATAAGACTTTAAGTAGGCAGTCTTCACAATCACTTTTACTTTAAAAAAATCCTCTTGTCTCTGTTTGGGACAAACTATAAACAAAACTAAAGACTAATCAATACTGGATGGGATGAGGAGGAGCATATCATGCACGGTTCAGTTTCTTTTAAATACTTTCACAAACATGCTACCATTGCATTTTCAAACTAATTAGATGCGTCTATTCTCTCCTCCTTCCTTATATCCTAAAATCAACACTAGTTCTAGCTAACAACTGATATAAATGGTAATGTTTCGCAGGCTAAAGTAAATGACTGTATTTTCTCACATACTACATGCCCCCAAATAAGACACACGCATTGGTTTTTGGAAAGCAGAATGTAGGGAAGAAAAGATTTTTTTTTTCAGTCATGGCTGACTTTGAGACAAAATAAATCTTCCTGAAAGCTTATTATGTCCAGGTAGTGTAGTACCCCAGAAGACAGTCTGGCTGAGGCAGCAGGAACTTCCTGGTGTGGCAGGACATCAACAAGGTTAGGCCCCAGACCCTTGCAAAGGCAGAAGCAAGACTTACTTCTTTACTGGAAATAATGTTCATATACGTTTCTGTAAATAATAAAGGTTCCTTCCACATGATAGACCTCAGCAAGATACTACAGACCGCATGATGCAGCTTGCTCACTCTGACAGCCCAGAGTTTCTTCAGCAAAAAGCTGCTGTCTCATAAGAGGCTCTAAGAGGGTTAACACTGGACTCCAATCCTGCTTTTTGCTGTTCCAGGGAGAAGAACCAACCATTATGATAGCCATTTTAACACAGTGTCTGCTTGCTTCTTTGCTGCCTTACTACTATGTTAGCAAAGAAAAACCAGCTCCTTTCTTTAAGATACCCCCCAAATTTGGAGGGCTAACATTGAGGGGGGAAAGGTGTGTGTTCAAGAGTAAAAATGGTAAGGTTTACTGATATCTAAACAAGTTTCCAACAGTCATGGACATTGGCCACATCAACTACTGCTTCCTACCAAATGTATAAATGTATTTTGTCTCAGATTCCTCTGTTAGTTAAGCCAAAAATGACTCTAAAATGCCTGTAAATTCATCTGATAGTAATTTAATCTAGTCATCTCTTTTCTGTTTGTCCGTGTCTACATATTGATTTCTATCACTATACATACATATACAATCTTTCTCCATCCATCACATAGCTATTATTTGCCCTCTCTCTCTACATTATACTGCTAACTTTTTTCACCAATGCTTAACTTTGTTAAGCAGCACACACCAGAAAAAATATATAAACCATCACACCACTACACTTAATGGAAGTCAATATCTGTATATTATGCTATCTACTCTGCAACACCATTACAGGCTCAACACCGCTGGTCATAAAACGTATCATTCCAAGCACAAGCCTGTAATGGTAATAATGAAAAAAGGGTCATTTCTCTCTTCCAACTAGAATGAAAAATTAAAATCACTAAGGCACTTAGCTCAGAGGAAAATTGGCAAATTAAGGGGACAAAAAATAAAATATTCATGGCTCATATTGTGAAATGGAAAGTAAATAATTTAAGATGAATTGTTATGTGAGGAAAACTAGTGTTTCTAAGGGGGGGAAAAGTGAATGTAACATTTTCTCTTCTATTCCTTGTTCACTGAACCTAGAGGCTCATACACATACACACAGGACCCACTAACATGAATTGCAGTTACCACCGATGTGCAAACATCATCTTTGTCAGGGTTATGCATTTTTTCACCCACCTTAATCCAGTAACACTAACTGTGGAAAAAGAATCATGTTAAATTAAGAGAAGGCTTGTTATTTTCACAAAGCTTCTAAACCTAGTTTGAAAAAAAGACAGAGAGGCTTTTCCCAGGGTGCACTAGCTTGGCGATCCTTTCCCCTCTGAATCACCAGTTACACAGCTGGTCTTATACTGTATATAGAGAAACATCATGACTTCAGCCTGTTGGCCTCTGCCTATGGGGAACCAGCTATTAAAATTTCATGGGCATGGCTGCAGTCCATTAGCTAACTTACCTTTGTACACAAAGCTGAAAGGGCTACCTAGAAATTTTACAACCACTATCTGGAAAACGTAATAAGAAGGCCATGGCCACATTAGGTTTATTATACATGAGGCCTGTAACAACTGCTATGAGATCAGGCTTTGAGCAGAAGTGTACAACAGATGTCATAGTCCCTTGATGATTTAAAGGTTCAGTCTTTCTTTAACTTAAATTAAAAACCAAGTCAAAGTCTGCCTTGGTAGGAAACGTATATTATGACAAGATTTCAAGGCAGGACAATTAAATAACCATAGACTGCAAATTAAGTCTATCGTCTGGCAAACACAGGAAGAATTATTTTCTCAGATTAATGCCTTGGTTAAATCAGTCTAAATTTCCCAAAGCTAAGTGCTAATGCATTTTGCATTAGTGCTCAGTATCAGAAAATTCCAGCACCTTGTATCATGGGGTTAATTAACTCTTCAAAACAGCAAAAAGTAATTTATAAAGGCCTCAGATAGAACTGTACCACAATGGCATGACATACTGGCCTTATTTAAAAGCATACAGACTATCATTACAGAATACAGTTTATCATGCAAATATCAAATTCCTCATAGACACACAGGCTCATACAGAAATAGGGCTGGATTGGACCATAAAGATGAAGACAGGATGGTTTGCTTGAGGTTTGAGAACTTCCAAAATTCCCCAGGGCCTGACAAAATTAAAATGCTTAGCATAGGAAGAAAGGGCTAATTTGAGGATTTGATGGGGGTGTTGTTTAATCTTGCTGCTGTTATGGATCTGTAATTGAATGTGAATGTTTTGGCCTATTCGAAGAGTCTAAACTGTTCGTGGCTACACTGTTTTTTCCAAAGACTCTGCCATAAATTCAGTCACAGCTCTGTTAACAAAGTATTAATAAAATTGTTTTCCTGATCTATAAACTTAATTTGCTTTGCATTAAGATATCTTGTAGTGAGTCACTTAGTAAGTTATTGTTAATGCAACAGAATACGATAAAATACAAAATAACACTAGGTAATCCAATCCTAACTGCAAACATTTTCATTGAGTACATTACTGTTTTTTTTTGATAGTGCATATCTGGAACCAATGTTTGGGTAGGTCATAAATCACTATGCATAAAGAAGGGCTACATGTTACCATGAGGCACCATATCAAACATCATATGATAAACTTTCCAGAATCTAAACAATGTCAAACACTGTTATGGATTTTAGGGAACTGACAAATCAAGACTCTACTTTAGAGAATCTGAACATCTCAAACCTGGCCTGGCATGGACTAACTCATTTTGCACAAAAAAGGGGTTGAAACAAAATATGAAATCCTAGAGTTCCCCATAAAACATGTAAAACACAAAGCTTGAGTTTTAAACAGAGAATGCAACAATAAAAGCATTATTGCTTGATGGTCTCTCAGAGTCATATTCACCTAAATAAAACTTCAATCTGGGAAAAGCTTGACAGAAAAAGCAATCATTCTCTCTTAAAAAAATAAAATAAAATCACAACCCACAAGTAAATAGCAGCTGAGCAACAGATGAGTTAGTAAGTGAAATCTGTTAGCAACTGCTAACAGCTTTGATATTTTCTGTTGCTAAATTTTTTTTTTAAAAAGCATGCAGCAGTGATTACAATATGTTCAAAAATTTCACATGTAAAAGGCTAGAGAAACACAGTTACATTTTTTTTGTACTAAAGATAAATGTATGGGAGCTGGTTTTAATGGCTTGAACTATAACATTATTGAAAAGACAGAAACAAGCAAGTTTGGCATGGATCTTCAGCAAATCTGAGGAACCAACAATAGCTATATGACACAGTGAGTATAGCACATAAAAACCAGCCAGCAAAATGGAATATAACAATTTTAGGAAATACTGTGTGCCTTGAACAGTAGGCCTGTGCAAAATTTCGGCAGCTGTTTCATTTCAGAGATGTTTCGGGCCATTTTGGTGCCCGAAACGTCGAATCCGAATATAAACGGAAGGCTCTGAAACAGCTCCGAAATGAACTGGAAGGCTCCAAAACATTTTGGAAATGTTTCGGAAAATTTCAGTGTTTTGGAGCCGGGCTTGCAGGGAAACAAAAACTAAGAAGGGGGGGAAGTACTGCTCTGATATTGACATCTAGCTCCTGGTTTGATTCCCCAGCTCTCTGATCGCTTCCCCCAGCTCTTCCCGGGGGGTGCAGGCCCCCAATTAGTGCGCAGGGTTTCAGGAGGCTGCCGCTGCAGGCTGGGGCTAGCCGCAGCCACTTGGTGCAACCTGCGCTGAGCGCCGGGAAGACTTCAGTGCTGCTGCTGGCTCCAGCCTCCAGCAGCAGCCTGCTCAAACCCAGCACACAGATTGGGGGGCCTGCACCCCCTGGGAAGAGCTTGGGGAATGATCAGCGAGCTGGGGAATCAAACTGGGGGCTGGGGAATTGAACTGGGTGCTGGGGAATCCCTACCACATGACCTGGCTCCGCAGGGAGCAGAAATCCATGCTGCAGTTTCCTCCCCACCGCTGCTCACCCCATGCAGCCCCAGATCTCTGCTCCATGCAGAGCCAGGATGCATGGCAGAGACCAGCACTGCCCTGCCGTGAGTGGGTTTTTTTTGAGTTTTTTTTAAAAGGGCCAGGAGCTGGAGAGGGCAGGGCAGCCAGAGGGAGCTAGGAGAGCGGGTGGGGGTCAGGGGCCTCATGGCAGAGCCCCCAACATGTCGTGGGGCAGCTGGATTGCCCCCCCTGGCCTGGCAGCAGCCGGTGAATTCAAGCTTTTTTTTAAAGAGCTGGGAGCTGGGGCTGGGCAGGGCCGCCATGGGGGTGGGTGGGGCTAGGGGAGCGGGCAGGGGTCAGTGGGGCAGGGGATGGGCCTGGTGGGGGTCCCCCCATGGTCCTCTCCCCCCTCTTCCAGCCTCCCCTCCCCTGCCCCCTGCTTACCAGCATGGAGTCCAGGTCTAGCTTCCTACTGCAGAGAATGGGGACTGCCCAAATTGCTGAAGCTCTCAGAATCCTTTCTACATCAATTTGAAGAGCTTTGCATCAATTTGGACCTTTTAACTGGTCCCCTGATTTGATTCAGTTTCAGAGATTCAGCCACCAAATCGGGCCGAATCTTCTCCAAATTGAATCAGCACCCGAAGCTTCGCACAGCCCTACTAAATATCTCATCACTATCTCCTTCATTTCCTGCAATCTGACAATCTGGATGAAATAACTTGCATCCTGGGTATCAATGACCTTTTTCTGACCAGATATCAAGGTTATTTCTCCATTCTGATCCTCCTAGATATAGGACCTTAAACTTGGCTGAATACTTCCCACTGTTTAACACTCTCTTGGAAATCCAACAACTGCTTTCCTGGTCAGGTATGTCCACAAAGAATTATTTGGAGCTAGGTCAGTACCAGAAGCAATATAGCCATATTATCACGGAGCACTACTTCTCACCAATGAATTAGCTCAGGTGGAGTATCATGTTAAAGTGACTATACTTCTGACACCAAGGTACTTCACATTCAGAACAAGTTCTGACACATCCACATGACAATGAGCAGTGCTTTGCAGATATACTTGTACTCTTCCTACTTTTTCCAGGTGATCCTTCAGTTTCTCTTTTGCTGGTTCTTTCTCCCTCTATCAGTCTACCAAAGGGTTAGGTCTTCTGTCCTAGGCCTCTTCTTACTCTAACCTTTTATATAGGCAAGCTCATAACTAGAACTGCCATGTCTATTGTAGAGCCTCTCAGGTTTACTTCTTTACCCAACCTTTCCCTTTCTGTTCATTTTATATTTCAAATTATCTGCAATGGCAAGTCCTCCTGCCAGCTAAAATTCAATGCATCAAAACCAAAATAACCTTTCTTTCCAAATACTTCTTCCCACTTCTTATTCTATAACTATCATATACTGTCATCCCATTTCACTGTTGCAGAGCCTCACAACTTTTTGTCATCTTCAGCTTCTCTCTCTCACAGATATTCTACCAATAAATCATGCAACATCTATCTCTGCAAGACCATAAACATCTGCCTGCTTCTTTCCATCTCTCCTGCTAAAAATCTTAATCATATTAGAACTTCTAATCACTCTGCCCTGTCTGGCAACCCTGATCCTTACCTCCCCCATCTCCAATCAATTCAAACTTCTTGTTAACATCCCCCTTTGCACCTGATGTTTTGACAACAGTCAGGATCTTCTAAAATGGTTTTGGTATCTTTCCATTCTTAAATAAGATTAAAACTTCCTGTCCTTATTTTTCAAGGCTGTCCATATCTTTTTCTCCCCTACATTAGCTGTTTACCTTTGGCCCCCACTGGGCTCCTTTGAAAATCAATCCGAAATTACTTGAAGCACAAATCCACTGCAAGCCAAGGTGGGAAATCTCACTCTTATTTGTTCAAACATTCTTCTTGCTCAGATCCATGTCTGCTTTCATGCTTCCCTTGAAACACCATTTCTAACCCAATGTATTACTTCTCTTTATCCTCTTTCCACTCTTCTCAAAAAACAATTTTTGCAGGAGAAAACTTCTCTATCATATCCCTAATATTAAAAATAAGGGGAACTCACCCCCTCAAATCTCAATTACTCGTTAAGATCGTTGTGGCAGTGCACCTTTGGGTGCCTGCCACTTTAAGGGCTGGGAGCAGGCAGCTGGCAGGTGTTTGATTAGGGTGGCCATTTTAGTACCTAGCTCACATAGGCTGGGCCAGCAGTTTTGCTGCCAGCTGCCGAGAAAGAAACATCATCCGGCTGAGCTACTGCTTGAGGAACATCTTGGAGGTAAGGGCAGGAGCTGTGGGGATGGTAGGAGGCTCCTGGTCCTAGGCATGACCTGAAACTTCACCCTGCTGGGAAAAGGTGGGGTCTGGAGGGACTGTCTGTGGCAGGACATCCCCTAAGAAATACCAGACCAGTTACTCCCCCTGGTGAAAGACAGGTAGGGGTGCCTTAACCCCAGCCCCCACTATCTGGTGGGTAACTGTGCGAGTGTGGAGAGCAGTGTGGGCCAGACACACTAACAGAGAGGCACCTGAGCCCAGCAGGGGTGTGAGACTCTGGAGGCCCCAGAGCAGGTAGTGTTGTGGTGTGGGCCTGAATAGAGTAGGGTGTAATTTGGGACACCTGACTGGGATAGTGGGATGCAGAGTACAGCTTCAGAGGTGGCTTGAAGGACAGTACATGGGCCAACCCCAAGTGTGAGAGCGGAAAACTAGTTGCCCGGTGGGGGTCTAGGGGCAAAAGCAGCCCAGCGGCAGTACAAGGTGACACCATGTAGAGTAGGTGAACTCGTGGGATCCGAAGTTGCTGTGTGGTAGTGCTAGAGTGTGAGTAGTGAAGCCCGAAGGCCCAGAGGGGTCACTCATGGGGAGCGAGGGCAGTAGGGAGTGACCCAGTAACGAGCGGTATGATAGAGGCACCTGTGAGAGGGGTGCAGCGTGCAAGAGGCCCCTGTGACAGGTGGGGCAGCATGAGTAAGAATGTCTGGAAGAGGCCAACAAAGGACTGAGTTTGCCTCGGCCTCGGACCGGGGAGCAATACCAACATGGGTGCCATCTGCGAGGCATGGGCCACAGTGTAGGGGAGGTTCAGAGTCGTGGATTAGCACCCCTGGCATCGGGGTAGTGAATGGGCAGCCTCCCACTTAATATATCAGAGTAACATTCAAGTCGTGGCAGATGAGTCAGGGCAGTGGGCAGGCTAACTCAAGATCTAGACCTGGAGGACCCCCTGTCACAATCATCTACAAACCTTTTTAAGTGAGCATAAATTTATACTGTCCTCTCCTACACGTTTCCCATTTTCTGTTCCATCTTAACATTTTTGTCATTTCCAGTTTGTAATTAAATAACTTAGATAGTAAATAATTTGGAACAGGAATTCTATTTTTCCACTGTCCATTTCTGATGTTATAACAGGTGAATAATAATAAGAGCATTAGTAATAGATGTCTACAAGGAAGTTTCCTAATCAAAACAAACAACTAACCACATGAAAAGTTCAGATGAGAAATATGCCCCACATGTGAAATGTACACTCTGGAAAGAACTGAATTACTTTTCCTTGAAGTGCTGTTATATTTCAAAAAGTGAATCAGTAAAAATGGAATCCTGTATTTCCATGTTTATCAATTATTTCATATCATATTTTTCTAACTGCCAACTGCACAAACTTGATCCCGGATCTGACATAATGGTATGTGCTTTCTGGCTCATACATCACCATAGTAATAAGGATTTTGCATTTGGAACTCAGTCAACAGTTCTGTTGGTGGTGCATAAGCCAGAATAATTATGCTTTTGCCAGATTCATGTGCAATCCAGTTCCAATTCATACAGTTTTATTTGCTTTCAAGGGTTAAAAAGGAGCACAAGAGTGGCTCTGAGGCTAAAGATATACAAGGAGAAAAGATGTTGAAATTGAATTCTGATTATGCAGTGTTTTGTCTCTATCTACATTTTAAGTTTGATTTTTTTAAAGTGCATGAACTCAAATCTATATGTGAAATGTGCAGGTAAGTGCCCACCAGGTTAGTATGCATAATTAGTACAACTGGAATGCACAGCTGTGCATTTATGTACACACTGATACTTTCGATAGATGTGCAAATTAGGCATACAAGTGTGCCTTCACAGTTAATTCAAAATCTATCCAACAAAAATTCTAGTTTACTAGTTTCTGTTGACATTAAATGGAAGAAACCCAGCTAAATCCTTGCATAAACCACTTTGGAAACAAACTCTTTGTTTATATACATATGCCATCAAAAGAAAACAAAACTGCAGTTCACATATCCCTATTTCATTTATTCTGAAAAGCCCAACAGTCACATTTCTGAGGCTACAATAAATGTACTTTTCATTTAAACTATGCACTAGTGGTTTACATCTACATGAGGCTGACCTGCAGGATGCCCCAGACAACATCCGATAGCCCTCAAAAATTCAATTTTTCATAGTGTTTAAAGCCAGAAGGGACCATTGGATCATTTAGTTTGACCTCCTGTATATCACAGACCATTAAGTTTCACCCAAATATCCCATCTTAAACTCAAAGAGTGGAATTCTATTACCCTTTGTGATCTATGTGGCAGTTTTCCTGCCATATAAGCAGCCTTTTTGGCATTTACACACAGTTTACAATTTTATTACCCTCTATTACCCAGGCAGTGTGGATGCATACATGCATTAATGTTTATTGAGCATGCGCAGTAGGCTACATGCTGGCCGGGTGCCTACGTGGCTATGCATGCGCACCCAACGTACATGCATAAGTCACAGAATTGTAGCTGGATAAAAACCCATAGAAAACAGGTAGCCAGGGTGGGGAAAGAGAAAGACCTTCCCATTTTTAACCTCGATAACCGACTGGTTAGGGCACTTGACCAAGAAGTAGAAGACTCAGGTTCTAGCCTCACCTCTGCCTTGCCCAGAAGTGGTTTTAACCTGCATCTCTCTGACTTGTCATCCCAGTACTCTAACCAGCAGGACAGAGGTTAGGAATTATCCAAGCCCTTCTTCTGTAGCTGGCCAACTGGACAGCCAAGATGTGACACCAAAAAAACCCCCAAAGAAAACAAGCCAGAGGGTATGTGGCTCAGTGAGATGGCTGCTGGCTCAGCAGGGAGCAGACCCTGGGTTTTAGCTTGAACCTTTGCCCCAGGAATGCAAAAACATCCCTACTGTTGTCCATTCAACTTATCCATGCCACTTACAGTGGCTCAGTTGCTCCAGGCTTATCCTCATTTGCTGCTCTCAGGCTGGAGTAGGTGTAGTGGAACCAACTTGCAGTAGCCTGAAACATTTGTGCAGACATGAATAGAGGCGTGTGTTCAGTCCCATCTTTATCAGGACCCATTCCCCTAATGCTATATTTAAGCCCTCTGATGCCTATGAATGAAAGGGATGAATATGGAAAACATGCACATTATGAAAGAGCAAACTTACCCCTAAAAATTTAATGTAAATATATTATGATGCTTTCTTTTTACATGATTTAAAGAAAAAAAATTGAATGCAGCAAAACTGTTTTTGTGTATCAGATTGCTACCTACTTAACAGGATATTACCTACTGTCATGAGCATTGGTACATTTTTTTAAAAATGTGTTTTATATAAAAGACCTGTACCTCAACATGGCACTAAAACCCTTCTTCTTAGTTTTCTTCTCTGGATCTTCATTTTCTTCTTTCCTTTTCTTCTCTTTGACTTTACCTTTGCTCTTTTCCTTTTTCTTTTCTTTCTCTTTATTTTTTTTGTCTTTCTTTGCCTTGCCTTCTACATCTTCTAGGTCATTATTCCCTTGAGGGGCTGATTCAAAGTTCTGGGCTTCCTGGCCAGAGTGAGAGCTCTTATCAGACAAACCATCTGCAGAGAGAGAGAAAGAGAGAATCAATAAGAATGGTTAGGGGCCATTTCAGATCACAAAAATGCAAACATGTGAAATACAGAATCTGTGTAGAAAAGTGCTGCAATAATTCACAGTGCACGATCATTTAATTGAATAATTTAAAAAGCAGACTAAACATAACTAGTTAATTCAGTCAAGGCTGTATTGTAAATCAAGTACAGAATTATTATAGTTACTTGTTTTCTAGTTACTATTTCTGGTATGAAAAACCTTGACATGTGGTAAAACACTATTCTTTTTGAAATCTGCCTTGTTAATCCTCATCAGTTCAAGAAAAGCCCACATGCTGGGACACAAACAGTGAGAGCTTATTTCAACAAGAGGTTCTGAGGACTAATATAACCTAACTATATTACAAAATGAATAAAGTTCCTCCTTAGGATAAGGCCATTTTTAATGTCTGTAAGAGGAATATAAAGACAATTTTTCTCACTGGTTAGAGAGCTACTCTAGCTTTTATTTAGGAACTCCACAGTTCGTGCTATAAAGCAGAAGTCCTCAATCAGTAGGCTGTGACCCTGCGGCAATGCCATGAATAGGTGCCAGGGTGCTGTAAGTACTTTGCCCTTCCTATATTGCTGAACAGAGTTTCTGTTAAATTTTTGCTTAATGGAAGGAGTTTCCAAGATGGTGTCAATATGGAAAAGGGAGATGCAGTATTGAAAAGGATGAGAATCACTACTTTAAAAGCAAGCAGATGCCAATGGATATTATCAAGATGGATAATGAAGAAAAATAGTTACTCTGCAGGTAAAATTAAGTAAGTAAACTTTTCTGGATGAGGGGGCCTAATCCATCCATTGCCCCAGTGAAATCAATGAAAGAGTTGCCATTGACTTCAACAGACATTAGGCTGGGCCTGGACTGTACTCAATTTGACAAAGATTTAAGAAACAGTTGGTTGACTTCAGTGCTCTACTTGAACAGAGCCTCAACCTAAATTAAGAAAGGGATGTTTCTTAAACAAGTACGTATAACAGCATACCCTCTTCTACATCTTCAGGTCCATCATAAGATTTGTCAATGGCAGCTCTGAAACTCTCGTTACAACCTCGACCACGGACCATGTGAGGCCTGGGTCTGTGGAAAGGAAGCTCATTCTTCTTGACTTCAGCCACAGCAGTCTGCAAGCTTTCCAGTGAGCTGGACTTTTTTAAACCCAGAGTTGGACCAAAATCTTTGCCAGGAGATTCTGGAGAGCAAAGAGTAAAAAGTTTACATTTAAATTACACAGAGAAATAAAACTAGTACATATACATATTTAACTCTGCAATTCTTTTACTTTGCAGCTTTGAAATAACACACAAACAATTTATTTATAAAATAGTATCAAGGTAAACCTGCGTCAGTAGAAATTTCAGGGCATTTATGTAAGGAGTGAGTCATCACTTGTGGGATACATTCTCTCGTATCAAATTTTTCAAGTCTGCCCAAAATGGAATTTCAAGCTTGGGATGATATTAGTAATTTTAACAGTAATCACGCTAACCCTTGTCACTGCTGAAGGCCTCTGTTCTAAGAAAGCATATTATTACAGGCCACAAAACTACATTTATCCAAAATATAAATGTTTTGGCTTTTGGAATGGGTTGGTTTACAGAAAGCTAGATATTTTCAAAAGAAATTTCCCTGTAGGAAGGTATAACCAGTTCTCCTACCAGACCTTATCTCAGCTTTTCACTTTAATTTATATAAGCTAACCACTGCCATGCTATCAATATGCTCAGCAGGTTTTTCAGGAACAAAGCATAAATATATCCAGTAAAATACTGCTACACATAAATTGCCTTGCCCCATGGTGCTGCCACTTCCTTCATTCATGGGCATGAGAAAGCATTTTTGTACAAAAGGGAGAAAGCAAAAAGAATCTCCAAGTCCTCCACTTTCCTTCTCTGTGAATACATGCATTTCCCAGCTGGTAGAATATTTAGGGGAACCTAATATTAACAGGACACGTCTACACACTGCCTTACAGCGATATACCAATGTGCTATGTTGCCATACAGCATGCTATGGCAATGTAGCAATCACATAATCGGCAGCTACGTTGCCCCTTTTTAGCATGCTGCTATGGCAATGTAGCAGCAAAATCTAACCATGTGCCGTGTGCATGGTGCAGTATGGGTGATTACTGTGCCATGCTTTAGTACTTCCAAAAGGAAGTACTAAAGCACAGTGCTGTAGCAACATGTAGACATACCCACAGTGCCTCTGTATAATATTATACAATCATAGAAATTAAGGGCTGGACGGGACCTCAAAAGATCGAGCCCAACCCCCCTGCTCTGATACTGCTGAGATCAAATGAGCCCAGCAAGGTGTCTGTCCAGTCTCCACATGAGGACTTCCAAGGTTAGGAATTACACCACCTCCTTGTGAAGTCTAGCCTAGATTCTGGTTACCCTTACTGTAAAGAAGTTCTTCCTTACATCCAACCTGAAACCATCCTCTAACAGTTTATGGCCCTTGCTCCTTGTCCTCCCCTGGGGTGCCCTAGTGAACAGTTTTTCTCCCAGCTCCTGAAATTCACCCCTTACATACTTACAGATGGCCACCAAGTCCCCACTTAGTCTTCTCTTCCCCAGTCTGAAGAGTCCCAGATCCCTTAGTCTTTCCCCATAAGCTTTGTCCTCCAGGCCCTTAATCATTCTTGTGGCCCTTCCCTGGACCCTTTAAAAATTCTCCATGTCTTTTTTTGAAGTGCAGTGCCCAGAACAGGACACAGTACTCCAGCTGGGACCTCACCAGAGCTGAGTAGAGAGGAAGTATCACTTCCTTAGCCCTGCTCGCAACACGTCGGCTAATGCATTCCAGTATGCTATTAGCTCTGTTGAGTACAGCATTGCACTGGTGGCTCATATTCACCCCGTGATCAACCATAATCCCAAAGTCCCTTTCAGCCATCATGCTGGCCAGAACTTCTCCTCCTAACCTATATTTATGTCGCTGGTTACTTCTCCCCAGATGAAACACTGCATTTATCCTTACTGAACTGCATCTGGTTCTGCTCCATCCACCTTTCCAGCTTGTCCAGGTCCACACAGATCTGTATTCTATCCCCTAGCATGACTGCTTTTCCCCATAACTTAGTATCATCCGTAAACTTGGCCAGTGTGCTTTCCACATCCTTATCTAAATTGTTGATGAAGCTGCTGAACGGCCCAGGGCCAAGAACACCTCCCACCAAGATGATACAGACCTGTCCACTACAACTGTGCGAAATTTCGCTGACAGTTTCATTTTAACGCTGTTTTGACTCCTTGCGAGCTCAAAACAGCAAAATCAAAATGAAACAGAGAGCTTTGAAACAGCCTTGAAACGAAACGAGGCAAGTTGAAACATTTTGAAATTTCTGAAATGTTTCGAGTTTTGAAGCTCAAGCTGGGCTTGCTTGCAGGGAAACAGAAAGCTAAAGTAATGAGAGGGAGGGGGAAGGGGGGAAGGAGTGCTCTCATTATTGACTGTGTAGCTGGCCAGTGACAATCATCCTTCCCTGAGGTCTCTTCCAGTCCCAGTGCTCTGGGGGAGGGATGGAAATCTGCATAAAAGGCAGCATTGTTTGAACTGCCCTGCTTTCTGCCTTGGTGTCAGTTGAGTGAGGACACACCTTAACACACACATAGTGTCACCCACCCATGTCATAAGCTTGGCCTGTCAGCAGCTAGAGGTGCAGGGGCCCAAAACCCAGACTCCCCCTGGACCTACCTCCCTGACCG
>NW_005842387.1:1429450-1437709 GCF_000455745.1 Alligator sinensis
GAAATGACAAAGTTATAGGCTGTTTCAAGCTTCCCCATTATAGCCTTTGGATGAAACGTTACAAACAGTGTCAAAACAGCAAAACTATTTTGACTAAACGAAATGGAACAGCAGTTTTGAATTGAAATGAAATTTGAACCAAAACGTCGTTCCGTCAAAACGCAAGTCAAAATGGAACGGTGCCATTTCGCACAGCCCTACTGTCCACTAACAATAGGTGAGAAAGAAAATAAAGTGACTGGAGTAAAGATATGGACTCTGAGAGGAGAGAAATTTAGCTAGACAATGTATAGTTATGACCTGATTCCAAAGAGTGTTTCTGTTTGTAGTTAATTTTTATATGACAAAGCAGGAAAAGGAAATGATAAAGATAGAAAACAAAGAAGCCTGTATATTCCAAGACCTCAGCACAAGTTACACTAATAAACACAATATATGTTTCACAATTCATGTGAAACAATGTCCATAGGAAATACTACCAGAAGTAACCAGATGACACAAAAAAATTCACATACAGCTTTATTGACTATCACTAGTGGAGAGCTTCTGTGATCACAGGAAAGCCAAAATAAATGCTAAGCTGTTATTTTAAAAATTCTGGAGTTTAGAAATTTCTGAAATAAAACAATGTAATCAATGAAGTCTTACAAAAGAAAGAAAATGGCACCAAATGGAAAGTCATCACTAGAGTCTACACAAAGCAATTTACACTGCTGTTCCCTGCAGACTTTGACGTGAAGTCAAAAAAAAAAAAAAGACAGAAACCAGTTTAAGGGAAACCTGGTTGCTAGGTCACAAAGTGCAACCTTCTTTTGTTCATTAATTGCCATTCTGGAGACTACCATTATTGCCAAATTAGTGAGTGCTAAAATGGATTTAGAGCAATGACTTGCATATAACATAAAGGTGGTTAAAATCACTCAAGATGTGTACATCAGTAAAAGGCGCTGCGGTACCTGTCTCAGGCTGTGTGAGAGAAACAACAGACAAGGGAAGCATAATCACTGCAAAAAGAAAAGGCAAAGTAGAAGCCACTCTGATCAGCATTGAAAAAGCTTTTCTGCTTTTCAGTCAGAAAACAGCTTTGATTGCTACCTTTGGACAGGAAGCCACTATACAGCTTTAAATCACTGACAGCACAGTGCTCTGCATCAGCTAAACTAAAACCCCTCCGCTGGATCCAGGCCATGTAGCAGACCAAGACTCAGGACAGTGGTTCTAAACCAGGGTTCCCTGGTGCTGTAGAATGCTACAATGTTAGTACTTTTATATATGCAAACATGTTTCACAAAATAAAACCAGAGATTTCAAATATGAATCCATGGTGTTAAATACATTCTCAGTTCTTTGCAACAGAAAAAAAAATCTCTATTGGCATTCTCTAGTCAAAAAAACAAGCAAAAACTAAAAGCTGTCATTTTCCGAGGAGTGCCTTGAATCTAACCAGGAGTCTAATGAGAAGATGCCTTGAGTCTAAAAAGGTTGAGACCATGGGCTTAGAGCTATTTTCTGGACAAGGGATGGCAAGGCTGTTAAAGAGAGGTGATGCTTTGAATCCCATGGAAAGCAGGTGCTAACTGCACCGCTAGTAGGTAATTAATGGAGCAGTATTAAGAATGGGTTTGGAAAAGGTCACACAATCTGTGCAAATGTAAATACTAAAACACAGAAGAAAGGTGCATCTCCACTGCAGTATGGGTACAGCTATAGTAGCAAAAAGCACAGCACCACTAGCCACTGACCTCTGGACTCATGCAGCTATACTATGACTGGTATCTGAGTTAACAAGTTTAAAGCTTTGAGTATGGATGGAAACAGACATGAATCTTCATTACCTTGGTGCCACCACAGAAAGATTTATGGCAGCAAAAAGGCCAAGCAAATAACTGTCCATACCCCTTGTAGAGCTATACACTGTGGCCGTGATGAAGGCGGTGTCAATTTGGGCTGCTATATAGTGGCAGATGTCTATTCCATGGCAGGAGAGTACTGGCAGCCCGGAGCTGCCCACATTCTTCAGCCTCCATGGGTAGGTGATCTGAGGACTCAAGAGGCCCGATCCTGCACAGCCCAGGAATTTCTGTGCAGGATCAGGACCCCTTGGGAACACCTGTATGGCTTTCCCCACTTACTGAGATGTGCCCCCAGGATCTCTAGGGTGTGCTTTACTTCCCCTGAGCATCCCCAAGGGACACCCCAAAGATCCCAGAGGCATATCTCAGCAAACAGGGAAAACTGGGCAGGCACTCCCAGGGCTTGAGAGGCCTGATCCTGCATAGGAATTCCTGGGGTGCATAGGGATAGTAATGTGAATGCAATGTGTGTAACAGCAGGAGGAACCAGGGGGCAATCTGCAGAACCGTGCTAACTGTTAATTTGGACTACAACTCCCAGAAATCCCCAGGGGCTGGGGGGGAGGACAAGGGAAAAAGGAAAAGGAAGCCTGAGGCTGGCATAAGGGGAAGAGAGAGCAGTGCACACATGGGACCTGTCAGCTCTACACAGAGGAGTGCATGCTGGAGCTGCAGATCTCATTGGCTTGGTCAGTCAGGACTGTTGGTCAATCAGGAGCTGGACTTGGAGGCAGCTGCAGGATGCTGTTTGAGCACTCAAGGGACTAAAGCAGGGCTTGGCAGCCCCTGGCACGCATTCCGAGCATGGCACACGAGGCCATTTTGCTTGGCATGCCACGGCCAGCCCCAGCTCCTTGTAGCTGCTGCCCGTGATGGAGCCTGGCTCCCAGCAGGGCTTGCAGCATCCCAACTGCCTGCTGGGGGAAGCCCAGGATCCCAGCTGGCAGCAACTCCCCAGAGCTGGGGCCACAGCTGGGAGGCTCCAAACGGCTGTGCCGGGCTCCGGCATCAGCTTCACACTGGCGCGTGCAGGCGTGCCTCGGAGTGGGTGGTGGTGGGGGGGCCTGAGGCAGCGCAGCCCCAGTCTCTCCCCTGGTTCCAGCACAGAGCACCTCGGTGCAGACAGCATGGCAGGCCTCAGGCCCTCCCCCACTGCCCGCTTCGAGGTGCGCCTGCACGTGCCCGTGCGGAACTGATGCTGGAGCCCGGCACAGCTGTTTAGAGCCTCCCGGCTGTAGCCGGCCCTGGCTCTGGGGAGCTGCTGCCAGCTGGGATCCTGCAGCTGGGCAGCTGGGATGCTGCAAGCCCTGCTGGGAGCAGCCCGGGCTCCATCAGCTACCCAGAGCTCAGCCTGGGGGGCAGGGGCTTTGGGGGGGGGCAACGGGCAGTAGGGCTGGGGAGCAGGGACTTTGGGTGGGGGGGCACAGAGTGGCAGGGGGGGGGGGGGGGGGGGTTGGGGGGGGGGGCCGGGGGGGGGGGGGTGACATGCTAAGCCCTGAGGTTAGGGGTTTTGGGTGGGGGGCAAGGGGCACAAGCAGGGCATCCTGCCATGTACCCCTTGCCCTCATTTTGTTTTTCTGCCACGCCGGCACTCTGGCACCTTCCGAGGTAGGCATTGTGGTGTTTTTCAGCACTCCGGCCAAAAAACGTTGCCTGCCCCTGGAATAAAGACTTATTTGGGGACACCTCTGGACATGGGAATTAAGATGCTGAGTGTATGTTACCACAGTACTGATGTCTCTTTACCTTTTACCTGTTCCCTTCCTTTGGCCCATTGGCTTGTGACCCTAACCTCCATGATTTTCTAGATAAAAGTGGGAATTCTCCCTTGCTGTTTGTACCAGTTTCTAGGGCTGCAGGGTTGGCACAACAGGTTGCCTGCTGTCCTGCAGCATTGACAGGTGAGGCAGTGGGTAATGTGTTTCTCTCAATGAAGCTGATCCACATCACCCGGGACCACTGTCCTACAGGGTTAGGTCCCTGACATTCTCAGGGTGTCAGAGGCCCAATTCTGTAGCCCAGGGTGCATCAGCATGAAACACAGCTGGGGATCTCCCCTCCATACTTGCAGACCTGTAAAACAATGGCTCCAGGTGTTGTGCCCCAACCCAGGGCACAGCAGCATGGGATTCCTGGAGCATTTCATGCGGTCACACCCGTATCTACAAGCAGAGGGAACCCCTGTGGGTTCCCCTACTTGCAGATGCATGCCCTGGAAGTTCCCTACAGCATAGCTCCTGAAGCTGTGGGAGCTCATGCCCAGGAAGGCTGGAAAGCACAAGCAGCCCCAGGCTGTCCATGCATTTGTGCCATAAGCAAACAGACTTCCACTGTGAAAAAGCGGCATAAACTATGATTACAAATTGTCATGACCACTATTTTGGGCATTTATGGCATGACAAAGGGTACGGATATCTGTTTGCTTGGGTTTTGTGCCTCTATAAATATTTTTCTGATCGCACAAGGGCAACGTCTGCTTGTAGACTAAGAGCAGTGAGAGTGTCTATTCTGGGCTGCTAGTATTCTCCACTGTGGGATGCATCATGTCATAAAGAAAGAAGAGAAAGTGACTCAACTGCAGAGTGGTATGTGGGGAATAAGGGGAAGAAGTGCAAATTTGGGGGAAAGGGACAGTAGCCTGGTGACTGAACAGAAAGAATAGGAGCTTCCTGGGAGGACAGTAGTTAGGAAAGGGACAGGGACAAAAATAATGTGGGGAATGGGTGGAAGCCAGAAGAAAGAAAGGGGATGGGGTGACACAGAGGCAGAAGATGCTGTGATCTTCAGAGCCCATACCTCTACAGAACTCGGACTTGAACCTGCTACTCCCAAGTCTGTGCAGCAAATAGCTGTGCATCCACTATTCAAGCATGGATTGCCATTCTTCTGTGGTTGTGGGTTCACCCCATCACTAACAGCTTTCTATTACTACAGTTACTCACTTAGCTCAAGTATGTTCTATGGTTTGGACGATCTGATGATCCATGTGGGATGCCAATGTATTTTGTACACTAATTTGCTTCTCTAATGCATACCTTTTAAAAAGATTAATAGATCACATGTGAAATCTGTACTGTTTTAATACTTACACAGGTGCGATTATTCAAAAGTTAGGAAATGAACGAATTAAGCTTGTCAATGCAACCTTAATTCAGCTTGCCCATGTGTATGTATAATCATTAATTAAATAATTACAAACTATCAAGTGTAATATGAATTGTAAGAAAAGGGTCTTCATAAAGTACATCTTCAACAACTGAATGGGAAACACAGGAAAAATATTGGCAAAGTATGCTACTTTTTGTATAAATATTCTTTATTTTGCCAGATTGCCCTAATGTGAAAGTCCCTCTGAGGAATTAATTTTAGCAATAACTATGAACTTCCTGTTTTTGCTTTTATAAAAGAACGCTTTCATGTAATATTTTCAGTTCACTGTTTAAAAAAAGAAAGAAAGAAAAACAGGGAATATTTATTTAACCTGCAAATTCAGTAAAATGGTTCACTAGATAATTGAAATCCTTGTGAATGTCCCTCAAATCAGAGAAAGGTAGAACAAGCTTATGACACTTTATGGCCTTACATTATAAAATATTGTGTTACCTTCAAAAGATAGAGTGAAATGGCAAAGATTAACTACTCTTTCCTCTCACTGGAAATAGAAGTGAAATTTCATCTGTGATCTCCTTGTGTTCTGCCATTTAAAAACTGTACCTTCATTTATTCAAAAGCTTACCAAGACCCTATTCTAGCAGATTAATAGTTGAGCATTTAGTTGCCCTTTTCCTCAGGCTATAATCATTTAGTCTGAAATTTCATTGGCAACATTGGAACTTCCCACTCTAACATTAAAATCCACTGATAAAAAAAAATATCTGAATCCAGATGAAAATTGATTTTTTCCCCCATTATTTATGACCGTGGTACTAATACAACCTTATCAGAAATGGAAGTATTTAGTTGAAGGCGTTTATATTCAGGGGAGTGTTAGCTGCAACTCTATGACAGAACTTTACAGTTTATACTGGTTCCATTCCATTTTTATTTCCTTCATCTTTTATTGTAAATCTGTGAGTCTTTGGCAATCATACTAATCAATATACTTGTATAAGTAGGGACGTAGGAACTTCCATAATAAGGCAGACCAAAGACCCTTCACTCTAATATGCTTAAACAGACAAGTACCCATTACTAGATTCTTTAAAGAAAAACATAAGGAAACCCCACAATGAGAACAAATATGAAATACAATGCAAATTAAGGATTTTTTTCCTTATGCCCCAGGGATTCCTGATTGGGTTGGGCCTAGAATCATGATGATTTATATCCCTTATACAAAACTCATCCTATGGAATGACACTTCAGATATTCTTACTATGAATTTAAATTAAAAAAAAATCTTTATCCTATGGAAGTACTTCCATTCCTGTGAATATTTCTGGTGCTCCCAGGAGCATTTCTGTTCGTGTCACAACCCTTTTGTAATAGACTGACCTGAATTTAGCACCATGTCCAACACAGGTACATATCTACCTTTCTTTATTATTCATTTGCAGATTATTGTTACTCAAATGTTCAACCTCTTTTATGATAAAACTCTACCAGATTACCTAGAGATAATCTTTTTTTTATGTCTTGTTAAATCCATATTACTCCTAACATGCTTAGTTTAAACAAAGTTTCTTATTCAAGCTACTTTAACATGTTAGAAGCAGTATTTTTGAAAATTCAGTCAAGTTATTAACAATTGGTGTGACAATATCCATACCATTTACCTTATTTTCTTGCATACAACATGCCCCCAAGTAAGATATACACCTTGTTTCTGAAAGGCAGAACGAAGAATAAAAAGATCTCTCCTTGATCCCCTTGACTGGGATGGCCTGATAAGAACAGGCAGCTGCAGTCAGGGGGGAGCAAAATATTGTGGCTGCATTGGTATCCTTTAGCTGTAGGATGCCACAGACACTGCTGGCTAAACCAAACTGCTAGACCTCTCTTCTCTTCTTGAGCTGAGCTGGATAAGGAGTCAGCAGCACCTGCCATGTCATCTGAGGGCCCAAACCTAGCCAGCAGCACCTGCAGAGTCGGCTGAGGGCTTACCTAGCTGCTCTGTGGCTTGGGTTCACTTTAAAAATACAGTGGAGCCAAGCCTCAGGTACTAAGTCAGCAGCAGCTTCTGCAGCATGAGCCTCAGTAAGGAGGAGGGAAAATAAAGCTGTGCATGGGCAGCACAGGGCTCCTGTTGTCCATAGGCAGTAGCTAGGAAACCCCCTGTGCTCACTGTGCTTTTCTATGCATTACTTTTTGCTTTCCCTAGTGGAAAAGTGCAGTAGAAGTGGCTATTACCATATTTGCTTTCTTAAAATGAACCATGTAAATTCCAGCTGCTGACTTTTTGAAAAATGTGCATGTTGTATGTGAGAAAATACAGTATTTACAAGTCATCCCCTGCAATGTTGGTTTCCGGTCATTTTTATGAAGCCTGTATTTGTCATAGCCCAAAGGCATGATTTTGTGTGTGCTTCAGCACCAGAATTATCCCCGCCAGGTTGCAACTTCATTGCACGGTGGAGTTTTCTGCTGCGGAGGAAAGCTCCGGTGCAGGGACAGCCTACACCACGACCATCTTTGGTGTAAGTAAACAATCTTTAAAACTACCGCTACGAGTCTGTGCCTAATTCTAGCTTGTCGCGACTCTCTCTCCGACCCCGCGTGCCTGGGCTGCTGGCCACAGCCTGCGTGCAGCACGAAAAAGGGCCCGGCTCGCGCCCGGCCCGCACATGGCGACGAGGATGGGATCAGGAGAGATCTCGCTAGAATTAGAATTAGTTAGGAACTGCCCTTGGCGTGATGGCAAGCGCCAGGTGAAGAGTTTTGAAGAGCTGGAAGCGCATATCGCTTACCACCAGGCGGGCGGAACGGGTGAGAAATATATCAGCGGGCGCTTTTCGCTGAAGGGAGAAGAGGGACCCTCCGAGGACGGAGCCCCGAGGGAGAAAGAAGTGTGTTTGCTCCCCGCGGTGTTCGGGTGTATTATGGGCGACGAGCGGGTCCTGTTCAGGCCCCTCGATACTGTGTCCCTCGCCGGACCCAACCCGACAGGCGAACCGAACCCAGCTTTCACCCGGGAGTGTGCTCGTTGCCGGCGATGTGTTTGGTAGACTGAGGAGCCATTGCCAGTTGACTGGTTCTCCCCTGGCGCGGTGATGTCTAGATTAAGGGGGCGCGAGCTCCGCGAAGATCTGAGAACAGAGAGACGCACCGCGGATGAGAGGGTGGTCCTACGGTACGACAAGGGGGGAGAATTGAGTAATTTAATGAATAAAAAATTAAGTTTGAGAGCCCAGCTGCGTGTGGCCGTTCAAGCGGTCGGAGAAGCGGCTGAGAGAGGGGATCTTGGAAC
>NW_005842387.1:1438164-1438590 GCF_000455745.1 Alligator sinensis
GTATCGAACAAAAGGCCCACGCATGACATGACGGACGGCCAGAACATACCAGTGCAGAGCAGCTTATGCTGGCCATTATCGGAGTTTCGTATTGTGCCTGGAACCCCAGAGCATGTGCACTGGGACTAACATCACTCCAGCGAATACGACCGTGGCCTCACCATCACCTGCGGAACCCTGGAACTGTTCCAATAACCATCCACAGCATAGACAGTTGTCTGGAGATATATGGACGGAAGAACATCGCCGTCCTCCGAATTATGCTGAACCCAATGGTGGATCACCCCGTAAGCAACCTCCGTCAGTTGCCAAGGCTGCGTATCCTAATAGAGCCAAAGTTGTCCAGTGATCAGGAACCTCAACGTCCGACAGAAGCTCGAAATATAAGACACCGTGAGTCTGAACGTCCAGTGTTACACCAGAGAA
>NW_005842388.1:0-23099 GCF_000455745.1 Alligator sinensis
TTAACTGATTTGGCTCAAACTGGTTTATCCAGTGTCTGTCCCCTGGGAGCTGACAGATGTGAAAAAAACGAAACAGCACTTTACCAGAAGAGAAAGTGCATTAGTTTGACCCAGCTCCCCAGCATCAGTATAGATCGGGCACTTCAGCTATTAGATTCAATCAGCTATTAGATAAAAGTGCAAAAAAGCCCGCTGAAGCACATGATCTATACAGACGTTGGGAAAGCTGGGTCAAAGTAATGCAATGCCTCTTCTGGGCATGCGCTGCACTTGGTGCGGGGGCATGCCAAGCTGAAAGTAAAGTGCTTCTTTTGTCATGTCTGTAAGCAGCCTATGAGGATGCTATCGTTTAATCTGAGAAGAGACCAGGCTACAGCGATCTGAGGGGTTAAGGATGCATAAGAGGTGATATCTAGTCCAACCATGGGCTGCATTTTACAAGCTCAGCTTGTCTGGATCCAAGGACTGGGGCTTCAGAATCTTTTCATATTAAGTGGGATTATCTTCATCACTAAAATACTGTCTTGTGTATCACACCCATGCCCCCAAACAAGACACAACCTTTGCTTATAAGATGGCAGAATAATTATTTTTCAGAGTTAGAGCTGCATAATGCAGGGACAGAGCCTAATCTTCAGCAAACTTACCCTTTCTTTCCTGCTCAGGCAAAAGCTAGTTTTAACCTTTGCACAGATGAGCTGCCAGCAGCTCTTGGCTACTCAGCCAAAAGCTCAAACTGTAGCTGCTGTTGAAGACTAGACTCCATGGGCAGATCTAGAGCTAAAACTAACCTGTTGAGCCTGCCTCAGCTGCCTATTGCCCCCCCCTTTCCCCCATGCCTATGCCTGTGCCTGTCCCTGTCCCCACCATGCTTGCCCCACGCCATGCCCCTGCCTGCCACATGCTTGTCCCCCTGCCATGCACTCGTTGTCCCCCATGCCTATGCCTGTCTTCCCACCCTGCTTTCCTCACCCTCTGCTCCCCCTGCAGCCAGCTCCTCCACCCCTTGCCCCTCATGCTACTGTCTAAACCCTGCTTCTGCTGCCTCTCTCCTCTGTGCATACCACCCTACTCCCTGCCTCTGTCCCTGTGTCTCCCCAACCTGTGCCTGCTCTCCCACTCCCTGCTCACCCCTTCAGCCTTTCTCCTACCCCCTGCTCTCCTCCCTGTTCCTGTGCCTGCTCCCTATTCCATGCCCTCATACCCTTTGCTCCTCCCCCCAATCCCTTGTCTCCCTAAACCATGCCTGCCCTCCTCCTCCCTGCCTGCCTTACCTTCAGCTGCAGCGCTGTTCCCTGGGACAACCAGTAACAGTGGCAGTCCTAGTCCAGCCCCAGTCCAGCCCAACCAAGGGGAAGCATTGGAACTTCCCAGCCAAGGTGGGTTGGAGATGGAGAGACCAGAGCTGGAGAAGAAGGTATAGGGGATGGGGCAGCTGGGAGGAGCAGGGGGTGTGGAGCCAGTTTTCAGGTGGAGTGAGTGGGGACAGGTGAGGGGCAGGCTGCAGGTTCCCTTCCACACACACCATGTGGACTCCCCCTGCACTCCTCTGGCTGCAAGCCTCCTCTCTTGTCAAATGAGCCATTCTGGCCTGAGGCAGGTCCTAGCTCAGCTTTAGCTTCAGCCCTGAGCCCAGGGCCAAAGCCAGAGCTCAACCACCAGTTGCCACAAGCCAGTAATTGTATCCAGGACAAAGCTTCCCCCCCCTCTCCCATGTTGTTTGGGGGGGGGGGGGAACTCCCTTGCCACCATGTTGTCTGGGGGGCAGGGGGTGGGGTACAGCTGGGTATATGGATAATATGAGTACAATCTATTGGCTTTGTTTTGTTTTGCTGTCTAAGCAAACATACTATCTAATACTCTGGAAATGTAAGGGACCAAACCTGGTGATGTTTTGTCAGTCATAATTCTTTACTGTCATCCATCCATGGGACAATCTCCCTCGCACACCCATTCCTTTTGATGAGTAAACAAGAGCTAATTAAATCTTCAAGCTTTATTGCTCCTTGTTTTCGGTTTCTGTAATCTTTAAAATGTTTTCCCAGTTAGGAAGGAAGGAAGGTTGGTCCTCCTGGTCTCTCTACTCCCTCTCCCCCCTCAACATACATATATCACCCTTGTTTGCCCTCCTGGATGACAAGATTATGCAGCCATAGACTGTTTCATAGCAGAGAGGGAATGAGGAAATTTTCCAACTATTCTGGCAGAGGGATAGCCTGGTTGGCTATAGAATTTCCTTAGGACAAGAGAGGCACTAATTAACTTTAGTTTGATTAAGACCAATATTTGCTGTTTTTATTATGAAATACTTAAAAAAAATAGGATTGCATAGCATTGACCTAGTCTGTGCCAGATTTTGCTTTCTTTAAACATCAGCTTCTCCCTGACCATAGCACTGGATTTTGAAAGGGTGAAGGGTGCAGATAGTATGGTACATCATCACATACACCACATCACATATGGTTTTGAATAGGGGAAGCGATGCCAAAAATAAAAATGCTTGAATAAAAAATTAAAAGTAAGATATACAGTCTGAAAGCAGAAGGAAGACATTAAATGTAATGAAGTAGCTTCATTTTCATACTCACAGACAGTGTACACAGTAGAAAAGCTGAGGCTAATCTTACGGTCCCTTAATCAAACAGCTGACCTTGCTGAAGCCAGGGGACTAGAGCTACTTATGTGAAGTGAGTGAGGACCTATTGCAGAAGGCTCAAATCATCTAAGCTTTTAGCAAAATTTAAACAAACATGAAAACAATTGCATTTCACTGCTAAATTGCATGTTCCCCACAGAGAACTCGGGCAACTAAGCCAAACTCTAATTTAATTACGGATCACCTTACACATCATTTAATGCATTATTAGGGACTTTTTTTGCCATTGCATTTGTTACATAAAAATGCTACATAAAACTGCCACATTCTCAAACACACTGGAGTCTCCTTGAACATACTGACACCTTCAGTGAAGCACTGGAAATTAAGTAAATACAGTAAATTACAGAGACTCTCTGCATTAACTGTTCAGTATCTGAAATCTTTTACATTTCTCTACAGGTTTTTCTAAAGTTCCATTGAAACCGGCTAATTAAGAAAGAAAGTCCTACAGCTGCATTTGGGAACTGTGAATCCAGAATAGATTTATATATGTTACAAAGATAAATTAATAAGCACAGAAAATGACTGGTAAAATCATCCTTTTTACTTGGTTAGATTCACCTGCAAAATAAGATAAATACTTATTTAGGCTGGTTTAAATTGTGGCTCATGATTTCAAAACAATTTTGCCCCTACTTCTTAAATGATTAAAAGTATGAGAGAGGACAAAAAAGCAGGCAAAAGAAATTGGCCAAAACACGCATACCCACATTTTGTCACTCATGACTTAGGTCTGAGAACTGCTGAGTAATCAGTGGTATTGACAGGCAGATGGAGCTGCTCAATGCCTTTGACAGTCACATGACTTGTATTTAGCTGTCTAAATATGTAATGGGAATTGCACTCCAACAAAGCTTGTACATAAGCCATACATATCTCCAACTCTTTAAGAATAGTAGGACTTAAACAATGGGACTTACAGGTCATTTCTACACATGCTCTGGGAGAGTGGGTTAGACTTTAACTAGAGTGGCTCTGAGAGCTGCTTTAATTAAAGCACCTAGAGAATCTCGTGTATCAGCATCCCTGTGCTTCAAAATAGGGACGGGTGTGTTTTATCTAAAGTTTGTTAGACGAGCTTTAGAGTTTAGATAAAGCACTCCTGCCACCACTTTTAAGTGCAGGGATGCTGATACACAAGACGCAGGAGGCTGCTGGAGTGTGGTAATTATCATGCTCCAGCAGACTCAGTTAATCAAGTTGGCTCCAACATGATGTTGTTACAGCATGTCGGAGCACACTGCTTGTGTATACACACCCAAAGTTAGGCACTTGACACAAGTGCTGTCCTGAGCTGAATAGGAATGGCATTATGTAAGAATTGCTATTTACTGGTTCAGACCATAGGTCCATCTTTCCCAGTATCCTGTGTCACACACTGGCAGAGAGTGGGTGTTGAAATGGAGAGTGAACAGAGTACAACCAGGGTTTTTTCCCCTATTGTTCCTCTCACATTTGCAACCTTCAGTATTTAGGGTCTAGGAAATTCTTATTCAGAGACTGTTCCCCTAACTCCCATGCTCATGTAGCTTCCGATGCCCAATTTGCCCAATCACTTTTTGAATCTGGCTTAACTATCAGCTTCTACTACATCTGGTGGCAATGAGTTCCAGACTTGAATTCCATGTTGTATGAAAAAGAATTCACTACCTACTAGTTTCATTTTATGACTCCCTGTATTGTGAGAAATAGTTAAAAATACATTCCTATTTAATTTCTCTTCCCAGTTTAGTATTTTTTAAACCCTTATCATGTCCCATCTCAAATATCTCTTTTGCTAAACTGAATAGGCCTAGCCTCTTTAGTCTCTCCTCATATGAAAGCCCCTCCATACCACTAATTCTCCTTGTTAACCCTTTTCTGTACCATCTCTAGTTTTCCTAGATCCTTTTTGAGGTGCAGGGACCAACACTGGGCACAGTATTCAACATGTGGATGCACCATGGATTTATAAAGGGGCATGATGATACTTTCTGTTTTGCCTAACATTTACTCCTTAATAATTACTAACATTTTTGTCTTTTTGATGGCTTCTGATCACTGAAGTGATATTTTTTTAGTGGATGGTCCACAAAGACTCCCAAATTTCTTTCTTGTGTAGTAACAGCTAATGTAGAGGCCATCATAGTGTAGGTCAATGATTCTCAACTGGGGACATGTGGCCCCCTAGGGGGGGCTGCAAACAGGTTTAAGGTGGTCTGCCTGGCCCAGGCTGGCCTGGGGAGGAGCCACCTTAGCACCCTGGGGCTGAGGTGAGTCCCAAGGAAGGGGTGGTGGCAGGCCCACCCCACCTAGCCCCACAGCCTCTGACTTGTGGCCGGTGCTGCAGGTAGGCAAGGTTTCATGCTGCTGCTGCTACTCAGGTGAGTGGGGCACTGGGGCTCTATGGCAGGGCACTGTTTGTGCCTGCCACTTTAAGGGCCTGAAGCTAGCAGCTGCCAGGGTCCTGATGAGGGGCGCGCCCATATAAACAGGGCAGTTTTGCTGCTGAAGGCCAGGCAACAACAATCGTCTGGCTGTGGGGCTTCTGGTATCATCTGGAGATAAGGGCAGGAGCTGTAGGGGATGGTCAGGAGGCTCCTGATCCTGGGCATGACCTAAAACTGCACCCTGCTGGGAGTGGGTGGCCTGGTGGGGCTCCCAGTGGTGTGGGAGCCCCCAGAAAATGCCAGGCCAATTACCACTCCGGTGAAAGGTGGGTCGAGGTGCCTTAACCCATAGCCGCCACAACTGGGTGGGTTACCCCTTCGTAGAGTCTGGAGGGTGGACCCCCGGAGAGAGAGAAAAGGCCATAGACTCACGCCTGTCTGTACTTCCCCTGACTGGTCAATGCTGGGGCCAGGACCAGAAGGGTCAAAGGGCCAGGAGCCCACCACGAGGAACGCCCAAGAGCTGAAGGCCTGGGGCTCTGGCTGGCCTGGAGGTGGGCCAAGGCTAGTGAGCCAAAGGTCTGCGGGGGGACCACACCCAAAGGGGAAGCAGTTCAGGGAGTTATGCTGCCTAGTATGAAGGCAAATGAGACTACCTGAGGAGAGGAATCCAGGTGGGGTTTAATTAGGAGGATTCTGGGGCCCAGTGTGGGGGCCAAAGTTGATGATAACATCTAGATTCCATCTGCGAGGCTTGGGCTGCGGTGTAGGGGAGGAACAGAGTCGCAGATAGCACTCCCTGGCATCAGGGCAAAAAATGGGCAGCCTCCCACTTAAGATCAATTAAATAATTAACAACAAGGTGTGGCCGGAGAGAAGGTGGGCGGTTAGCTCAGAAACAGGTGGGCAGGCCACAGTGAGATCGGCCTGGAGCAGGTCCCCTGTTACAGGCTCCCTGCTGCCGAGCCCCACCTATTGCAACCAGGGCCATGTGGGTGGGCCTGGGGAGCTGGACAGCACCAGCTGGAAGCTGGGTTGTGGAACAGGTGGGCCAAAGAGTTTTTATAGCATGCCAGAAGGGACTCAGGAAGAAAAAGGTTGAGAACCTCCAGTGTAGGCAGCTTCAGTTATATTTGCCCATGTGCACCACTTCACACTTATCTGCACTGAATTTAATCTGCCATTTAGTTCTTCATTCACTCAATAGTGCCAGATCCTTTTGTAGTTCCTCAGAGACTGTCCTGATCTGTACCATTTTGAATAATTTTGTGTCATCTGCAAATTTGGCCACCTGAGTAATCACTCCCGTTCAAGATCATTTGTGAATATGTTAAACAGTGCCAGTCCCAATACATATCTCTAGGGACCCCACTGTTTACTTCTTTCTGTCCCCAAGCTGACCATTTATACTCTTCATTTTCTATGTTTCTGACAATTTCTAATCCACGAGTGGGCCTTCCTTGTAATCCCATGACAACCTAACTTCATTAAGAGCTTCTGATGGGACACCTTGTCAGAGGCTTTTTGGAAGTCCAGATATACTATGTGAAGTGGATTACCCTGATCCACCTGATTATTAACACCCTCAAAGTACTGTGGTATACAACTTTGCTTTGACAAAAACATGCTGATTCCTTCCCGGCAAGTCATGTTCATTTATACGCTGAACAATTCTTTTTTATTATTATTATTGCTTCTACCAGTTTTCCAGAATCAGAATTTAGGCTTACCAGCCTGAAGTTCCCTGTGTCCCCTCTAGAGCCTTTTTTAAACATGGAGTCATATTGGGAATCCTTCAGTCCTCTGGTACCAAAGCTATTTTTACTGATAGGTTGCAAAATACAATTAGGAGATTGGCAGTTTCTGATCTGAGATCCTTTATGACCTATGGGGCACATCAACACATGCATTTGATCCGTGATCAGTTTACTTGCAAGTAAACTATTCGTGAGTAAATGCTTCCTGGCAGGTATCTACACATGCAGGGAAGCAGAAGCAGATGTATTGCTAACGGCAGCAAACAGCTCCCGCTTCATGGAGTTCTGTAATGGGCCTCTGCTGCCACCAGGGGGAGTTTTAGGTTCCCCCTGGGTGCTAGCCCAGGGGCTGGCAGGTAGCACCAGGCTAGGAGATAGCTGGGGCTGGGACATTACACCTGTCTCTAGGGCTGCCTGATGCCAGGGCAACGCAATGTCCCCGTGCCCTGGCAGCAGGGAGCTCCTGGCCTTGATCCCTGATCAGGGGACTTGGAAAGATTTTGTGGGCATGCTAACAGATGGGGGTGGGGGGCTGGGACCTACCCTACTCCTGCAGTTCTTTCCAAGCCCCATGACTCAATCACCAGATCAGGGCACAGGGCTGGGACCTTCCCTTGACCAGGACAGATCCCAGCCCCTGCTCTATGATTGTGGGTCGGAGGCTGGGGAGCTTGTTCCCCACTCAGCTGCATGAGCATGGAGCTGGGTGGGAAACACACTGGGAAGGCTCTTCCTGGCCCAGTTACCATGTTTGCAGAGCTGAGCGCGGAACAGGCTCTCCAACCTGTTCCTCACCCAGTGCTCATGGAGCTGGGTGGGGAACAGGTTCCCCAGCCCCCACCAGCAGGAAGCTCCTAGTGCCAGACCTATGGTTGTGGGGCCAGCACTGGGAGACCCTTATCTCACAGCACCAGTTCTGCAACCAGGAGAGCTGGTGCTAGGAGATCCTTATCTCTCAGTGCCGGCCGTGATGTAGCAGAGCTGGTTCTGGGAGATAAGGGTCTTCCAGCCCAAGTCCTGTCACTCTGGAGCAATTGTGATCTTGGAGCAGGGGGCTTGGAGCTCTCTGCTGCCAAGGCAGGGGGACACAGTTCCTGCCTTGCCTTCAGTAGCAGAGACTGCCTTGGCAGCAGGCAGCTCCTCGGGGCAGGGAGCACTCTTGCCCCCGGGTGGCCAGATGACCAGGAGCAGATTTGCTCCCAGTTAAGCATCTACACGAACACTACTGCACTGTTAGTAATCATGAAATCATTTGCTACTTGCAATTTTAGGTAGCAAATTTACTCACAATTAGTGAGGCTTACTGTGCAGTAGGCATGTGCACGTGTAGATGCACATGCTTACTGCTGAGTAAACTCTATTACTTGGCAGTAAAGCATCTCGTGTACATGTGCCCAGGGTGAATGCCAAGAAGTCCTGGTGACTTGCTACTGTTTAGTTTATCAATTTCCTCTATGACCTCATGTATTGAAACCCTAGTTTGGGTCAGCTCCACTGACTTGTCCCTAGAGAGGTGTGGATCTGGTGAGGGAATTTCCTTGACATCTTACACAGTGAAGACAGATACAAAGAATGCATTTAGTTTCTAGGCAATGACTCTTTTTAGTGCCCCCTTTACATCCTGATCATCTAAAGGCCCAACTGACTCCCTGGCAGGCCTTCGGCTTCTAATGCATTTTTATTGTTACCTTATATGTCGCTAGTAAGTTTCTCATCAAATTCCTTCTTAGTTTGTCTCATTGTGCTTTTAAATTTGATTTACTTTAATCTGAGAGTTTGTGCTCCATTTTATTTTCCTCATTAGGATTTGCCTTCCATCTTTTGAAAGAAGCCTTTTTTTCTGCTTCTTGCCTCTGCAACTGCCATTAAGCCATGCTGGCTTTCTTTTGGTCCACTTTCTTTTTGGTTTGTGGTATGCATTTGCTCTGTGCCTCCAATATGGTATTCTTAAAAGTCCCCATGTTGCTTTCATGTTCTTCACCTCCCCAGGGGCCCCTTTTCATTCTTCTCTAAATTGATTCCTCATTTTGGCATAGTCTCCCTTTTTAAAGTTAAAGGCTACTGTGTTAGATTTTCTTCTCATCTTCCCTCCTACATGGATGTAAAATCCAATTACAATGTGGTCACTAATGCAGAGTGCCTCAGTAACACTTACTCTTTGTACCAAATCCTGTGGATTATTTAGGACCAGTTAAGAATGATCATTCCTCTTGCAGGTTCCAGGAGTAATTACTCCAGAAAATAGAATTAAGTAGAAGGATTAAGGTGTGATAAACTAGAACATAGGAACACAGGTTTGAAAGTGTTTCAGGGTGTCTAAAATTAAATCCTTCAACAATAATGTTGTATTCCTTACAATGGTATGGGATAAAGCTGGACAAAATCATTATAGCAAAACAGATTTTCAGTGAAGTAGTAGATTTTTTATCTTTTCTTTTAGTTCAGAAAATGTGTGATTTGTTTTCTAAGGGAAATAGAGATTTCTTTTTAGCATTTTTGTCAAAAAATAACTAGAACTTTACAACTTAAAATGTGGTGGCTATATTTGGGGGCTTGTTGACAGAATATTTTGACAGAGAAATGTATATATTTTTCCATTTGTATAGAAATTTTTGGCAATTTCCCCACATCCACATTTTTGACAAGCTCTAATGTTGACTAATGAAACAGCAGTCGTCAATATGCAAAGCAATGAGAAAAGAGACTGGGGATCAAATCAGTCTTATGTTCTAATATGAGTTTTGACTTCCTGTGACCTTGAGCAAGACACTTGACCTTATCTGTATCACAGTCAATTTAGCTATAAATTGGGTCAACAGCACAAAATGAGGTCACTCAGGAGAAAGCAAGAGTTATCTGAACTGTATTAGAAAGTTTACAGAGGTAAAATAGACCCATCTGTTATAGTAGGTTTCAAGTCACCCTAATGACATTATTGTGAATTTCATAATTTTAATACAATTAAGATTAATTCTAAAATTGCTACTTAGGGAGCTTAGCATGCAAGGTCTTTCTGTGATTTATTTGCTGAAGTCATTGGAACTACCCATTTTGCTCGATCAGCTTTAGAATGATAATGTTAAGATGTGTGTGTGTGTGCATGCATGTGCGCACACACACACACACGTACATACAGAGTAAAAGCTGTGTTAATCAGCATTGTATTAACTGAAATACTCTGTTAACCAGAATTTACAATATCCCCCAATACAAATCCTTACTTCAGCAACCAGAATCTTTGCTGAGTCTATCCAGCATGTGCATCATGTATTTCTGTTGTTTACATTAGTTAGTGATGCTGCTAATGGAGGAGTTGCTAGGAGTATGTGGGGGAAGGGGAAAGGGATCTGTGTGGGTCAGGGTAGGCTGGGGCCAGTATAATGCTCAGATAACCAGAATTTTTAGATAACTGACACCCCCCACCTCACTCATACTGGATAACAAAGCTTTTAGTGTGTGTGTGTGTGTGTGTGTGTGTGTGTGTGTGTGTGTGTGTGTGTGTGTGTTAGGGCTGTGCGAAATTTTGGCAGCTGTTTAATTTCCATTTTGGTAGCCATTTAGAATCTGAATCGAAACGGAAGGCTCTGAAACATCTCCAAAATGAAACAAGGCATCTGAAATGTTTTGGAAATGTTTCAGAAAATTTCAGTGTTTCAGAGCCAGGCTTGCAGGGAAACAGCTCTATGCTGCTGCCCTGCTGCATGACCTGGCTCCACAGAGAGCAGAAATCTGTGCCAGGGGTCTCCTTGCCACCGCTGCTTGCTCTGCACTGCCCCAGTGATGCGGGGCTGCATGGGGTGAGCAGTGGTGGCGAGGAGACCCCGGTGCAGATCTCTGCTCCCTGTAGAGCCAGGTAGTGTGGCAGGGCAGTGCTGGTTCCTGCCATGTGACCTGGTTCTGCAGGAAGCAGAGATCTGGTGTAGCGCAGGGTGAACAGAGGTGGCAAGGAGACCCCTGGCGCAGATCTCTGCTCCTTGTGGAGCCAGGTCACACAGCAGGGCAGTGCTGGTCCCTGCTGCATGAATCCCCCAGCATAAATCTCTGCTCCCTGCAGAGCCGAATTGCGTGGCAGGGACCAGCAGTCTTGCTTGCCGCTCTGAGCAGCTTCCCTGCCCTGCGACTTGGTGTAATAGGGATCAGAGATCTGCACAGGTCTCTTGCCTGCACAGAGGGCAGTGGCCCTCCCCCGGATGAGCCACCCACGGCTCCATCCTACTCCCTGCTGGTGCCCTGCAGCCCCCAGCCCCCAGCCCTGCGTGGCTGGGCAGTAGGGCTGTACGAAGCTTACAGCTTGTTCCAAACAGAGGAGGAGATTTGGCGGAGGTGAATCTCTGAAGCAGATTTGGCCAAAATGAAACAGGACAATGATCTGAAACACCAAAATGAATCACTGTCCCCCGAAGCAGCTGAATCCAAAACCGAATCAAAACACAGCCATTTTGCACAGCCCTAATGAGAATATATATTTATTGCCATCATTCAGCATGAGCCATGCAGAGAGGCAACTCAGGATCACAGCAGGATACCAAGGGGGTGGAGATTTAGTTGTCCAAGTGGGATCATGCTTACAATAGGCAGGGAGTCAATGCCTATGGCCTGTAGGTGGATCAATCCAATGCCCACGTGGACTGCAAAGGAAAAGTGCCATCTGGAAGCAAATTCTTTAGCTGCTCGTCATGTGTAGACACCTATGAATGCTATATCACTGTAGCATGTTGCTATGGTATCACATGTAGACATGCCCTTAATGTATTAAAGCTTATTTATCAAGCCTACAAGGCTTCAGAGTGAGACATGCTGTCTGACAGATCAGTTTGAATCTCAGTGATATCTTGGCGAATAAGAAAAAAGATTCATTCTAATCTCAGGTTCTTTTGCTGCCTCTCCTTAACCCAGATCTGAACTCCAATCTTGATTTCCTCATTTGCCCCTTCTCAAACACACAGATGAAATCACAGTACATAATACTTCTGCATCTGAAGATTCCAAATGACCTTACATAGGGAGAAGGTAAATAGCATTACTTGTACGTTGTAGATGAAGAATAGAAGTGAAGTGATTTGCCATAGTCACGCAGCAGCTCAGTGACAGAACAAGAAACAGAATATGGGTAGCTTGATTATAGGACTGGAATCTTAGCTATAGGACCACAGTTCATCACACAATGAGATTAAAGATTCTCTCAGTATTTATGGTTTGGACCACATGTTCTTGTTGCAACCTGCCCTGACCCTAAGAACTCAAGTCCTCCCCTCCAGGAAACCTAGTCTGAGATGAACAGAGGTTCCACATGACCTAGCTGTGGCCCAATCACTTCTATTCTTGTTGCTTTGGTCAGCTACTCCATCTGTGGTCAACTATTCCATCTGCATGGCATTACAGAATGTAAGAACTTTCTTATTAACAAACACTCTATCCAACTGTTAGTGCAGAGAACCACATGCCAACACTAATGCAGAGGAGGACCATAAAGCTTTAGACCAGTAGTTCTCAACTGGGGATGCTGTGGGAAACTGCCAGGGGTGCTGTGGCACTGGCACTGCCACCACTGGGGGGGTCAAATTGCCCTGTGCACCTCTGTTTTTAGGAGGCAGGTTGGAGCAAAGCTGAGAAATGGCTGCAGCAGAAAGACATATCTGCCTGTATTATCTTATTCAGGTAGGCCACTTCTCAGTTCAGCTCCAGTGTGCCTCTTGAAAAGAGAGGCACGTGGGACAGTTCCATCTTCGCCACATGCCCCTGTTTCCAGGACAGGTCTGTAGCAAGCGCACACACTCCAGTCATAGCCACTTCTCTGTCCGGTTCTGTAGGAGGTGTGCAGCACCTTGGCTGCAGTAGCAGTGGGGTGAATATGATTTTAACAATCAAATCAATAACATTAATTAATAATAGGATAACATTTATAATAAAATATAGTTAGTATATTTATACAGCTAGTATTATTTATATACTTTTTAAATGAGGTACTGGTAAATTTTGAAAAGTTTTGGAGGCATGTCATCAGTGTAAAAAGGTTGAGAACTACTACTACAGCCACACACAATTCATATTTAGAGTAGGGAAGGAGAATAGGCAAGGGTGAGAGATGAAAGTAAAAGACTCCTGCAATACTCCAAAATGAACTGTTCTAATACTGATTATATATGCCAACCTTCCTCTTTGAACAGAAATTACTAGGGAAACTGCTTTTGACCTATCTGAATCACCATCTATAAATTGATTGGATAGTATTCTAGCTATTCAAGAACTTTGTATCTATACAGCTCTTAGTACATTTTTTGGAAATGCATAAGTAAGCAAAACAACTGTATAATACACCAATAATCCTGGAAAATGAAGTACAAGGTATTGGTACAATACAATCCAATGAAATCTGCACATCTGATGAAATCTTACTACTCTCGCTAAAGAACTGATACTTGAGTTGCATTCATACCCTGGTAATGGTAGGAATTGAAAGAATGCAACATTGGCTTAACATTGTTTTCACTGAAAATTAAAACTGCAGCTGATTTCAGTGGTGGCAGAGTTAGTTCAACAGTGAGCAATTTTCAAAATTCTACCACAAACCTGTTCTAAACTACATCTCCATTTAAAACTGGACAATTGGATGAAATTAAAGTTCAAGAGCTCCATTGATTTGATAATGTAGCCACTTGCATTCCCTTCTAAGAACTGAGGATAACATTTCCTGTTTCAAAAGCCATTGAAAATACACATAGTCGAACCCATCTGTCATGCTGTTGAAGCCAGGAAAATACATCTCAGAGTGTCTCACATCTCAGGGGTTTGGTTGGGCATATTTTCACACAACTTGAACCCTTGCTGATGCTTATATTAATCTACTAATAAACATAATTACCACCTTTGGATGAGTACGTTGAACAAACATCACTAAAAATTGGTGGATGATGTATATAGCAAGCAACGAGTTTTTCTTTTTTTTTTCCTGTGGTCTCATCCATGGGCTTTACAAGAACTATCATTTGAAGTCCAATTTTTTGATGGGTCTAAAGCGGGAAACTTCCATAAAGCTGTCGGGACCGAGGGTGGTCTAAGGCTATGGCCAGTAGCCCGGACTGTCAGGTGGGGTTTTTCCACGACGGAGTAGAGTTAGGCACGGAAGCGTATTGGTTTTACAAAGAAAGCTTTACTTACACTGCCGATGGTCACAGTGCAGGAAGGAAACTTGCTTGAGTTGCAGTTGCACACAAACAAACACAAGTGAGATCTCTTCCGAACCGAACCGAGATGAGTTGTTGATGTACGACTCCGCACGCTGAACACGGGGGATACGTCAAATTTTCCACTATGACGGGGAGTGGCTAGAAGCTGATCAGGCCCCTATATCCTCCTCCAAGACACACGCGGAGTTTGCTAGGCTCCACAGCGCGCTTAGAGTTCCCCATAAGATGGTTGTGGAGTCCTCCAACTTGGGCGGAAACTGCTCTAACTTTTTATATGGCTAGTGAGCCAATTGCTAGCCGCCACGTAGGAATAATTTAGAATTGACCGATAGTGGGACACTAACTTGCATATGTGTGGTGGGAACTCTTTTGCACCGGGGCTTTCTCTTTGCAGCTGAGAAATCCACCATGCAAAGAAAGCTTCATGTGGCGGGAAAATTCCAATGTGCCGAGGCACTAAAAATCATTGGGTTATGACAAAAGTAAAGAGAAAAACCTCTTCAGGGACGAGTTGGGAAAAGCAGGAGTAGGGGTTGGAATACACCCTCTTCTGTCATTGTCATTATCGTTGTTGTTGCTTGTTTGTTTTGTGGTCACAAGAATGATTCCAACCTGTTTTTTTTGTGGTGGTTGCATTTCTAATTCTAAACTTTGTAAACTGAGTAAAGAAGAATCCTTAACCAAGCACGTTAATGCTGAGCACCTTTTAATTTGGGATCTGGAAGAAGTTTTCCCTAGCCAAGCACAATGGAACAGACCATGGGGGGGGTTTTTCACCTTCCTCTGGAGCATGGGGGTTGTTCCTCTCCCTTGGATCTTCTGAGCATATATATTAACCAACTACTCTGCCAACATGGCATTTGCAAGGCACTGGAAGTAACCTACTCTCCTCTGGTTTTATCTATAGCATGTAATAGAAGGATCTAGGTGTTTCAAGTGTCATTCCTTGTAGTTATGGGGGAGGGTTGGAAGTGGTGAGTAGGGGAATGCTTGGGTTAACTGCTTGTAAACACAGGGGACTGTATTTGATAGGGGTCCAACAGGCTTTTTCTAGCCCTATCTCCCTTTCTTTTTGTTTGTCATAAGTGATGACAATACTTTTTTTGGGAAGCTCAGATTTTTCTACCAAAACCAGGAAGTAAGCACATGCAGAATATCTACTTGGTTGGGGTACTTTCATGGGCTGTAAAAGATCTGCTCTTTGGCTGGGTACAAACGTTTGAAAAACCTGAGGCAGAATTGATTGGACACTGGTTTCTGTAAGCAAAGTAGTTTAGATCAATAGCAAACAGAACACACATTTGCCCCAGGGAGAGGAGGGGGGTGGCAAATCTTTGACTAGGGCTGTTTTTAAACTAGTCTGTGTATGCTGAACTTCAGGTCTGTTATGGGCATAGACTGGTTTTGTATGCCAAACTTTTGTTCTGTTACATGTATAGACCAGTTTCTGATCACTTATACTGGTAAAAGTGCAATGTCTGTACCTGGCCTCCATCAGAGAAATATAGGACTTCTCTCTCATATCCTGGGTTAGTGACCTCACCTCCTGAATGCTGGCTATTCTGGGGTGGGTTTTTCTTGTTGGCTTTTACTAACACTTTGAAACCACTTGTTTCCATTTCATATCACATGCAGAGAGAGAGATCATCTCTATCCTGAAGAGCTACTCAACTGACTGTTACATCATCACTGTTAACCCACACCCATTTTTGTTTCAGTTTTTGTAATTACTATTAATTTTTTTGAGGGGGGGGAGGGTATTTGTTTTTAAAGACTCTTCAGCCTGGTGAATGATTTTGAATCATACTGCACCGGGTAGTGCCTTTAGCTGCCTTTTGGGCCTCATCTTTAGTGGGGGTAAAGTTGAATAATTTATTGATCTGGCCTTTTATTTCTTGTTGGACAGAATCTTGTAGAAAGGAATCCATTTTTAGTAGATAGTGATGTGGATGGATTTGGTAAAAGAAGGAAAGAAGAAGGAAGGTGGGATAGAACTACACAGGTAGACTTTTATTTTTGTAAACTAGGGGTGTCAAGCATATAGCGTGTGGGCAGGATCCAGCCTGTGGAGCTATGTCACCTGGTTGATGGGCTTGTAGAACCAGGATTTGGGGCTGGGACACATCACAGACATCCAGTATATATACCCTGTCAGAGTGGGTGTGGGGGGGGGGGGACTGACACCCCCACTGCTGAGTTAACCCATGACTGCTGCCATTCACCCCATCACTGCCATGGCATCTGGATCTGGCCCATAACTAGCCTCTCGTCTGATTCTAGCCTGGGGGTTGAGTAAATTTGACCCCCTATTGTAAACAATTATTCCATGTCTGCTCTGACGTACATGGGCAGACAAATTTCCCTCTGTGCCAGAATGATTAGGCCAATGGAACCTTATTATATTTACATTTACATATTGTTTGGGAATGGCTTAGCAAAAATACAGGTTAGTGGGTGATGGGGAGTTGGAGAGATGACGTTATTTTTGGCACTTGAAATGTTTGCAAAGGAAACCATATCTAAGGAAGTGCAGTTAATGAAAGAAGTCTGTTTAATCAGCATAAAATAAACAGTTAAAAGCAGGTTGCACAGGGAGAAGCAATAAAAGAACTCAAGTAACTCACTATGGTATTGTTTTCTTTTCTAGCTCTGCTCACAACAGAATCTGATCAACAACTGTACATAAATGCCTGAAAAGTTTATTTTTAGTTTCAACGCAGAATTCCAAAGGAAAAAAAGGGCTCTTAGTACTACATGGCACACAAACCTCCCTGAATCTTCTGTAAGACCTGTGACAAGCTCTTCAGGTAATAGGGAAAAGCAGAGAATCGATGAAAAACAATTTGTACACCAAATACAAGTGAAAACAGTAATGAAGCATAAAGACCATATTTTTAACTGGAAAGCTACATTCTCGGAATAAATAAGCCTCTCTTAACAATGTATACATAGATACGAGTGCATGCTGAATTCAGGACTATGTTTCCTTGTCAGAAATATGAAAATTATCAAATCCTTTTACCTGAGGGGAATTTACAAAACGAAAACCTGGATTTTCTTTCAAGTAGTAAACATTTCTGATGTTATTTTGATCTTAAACAGCTAAAAGAGCTAGACAGAAATGGTAAACAGGCTTTCTTCCTCCTCCCACTCACAGAGTCTCATTCAATGGAAATTTTATTCTAAAAGAGTTTTAAAAAGCTGAGTTGTCTGGAAGAGGGCCACTGGCAGCAGTGTTTTCCAAAATGCCAATTTTAATCATTACTTTTATTTGCTAATTAATTTATCAAGGCCACATGCCCCAAACACAAGTTTTCATCAGTAGTAACTCCAGGGTTTATTTCCAAGAAGAAATCTGCCAAGGGAATGTGCCACACAGAGATTATCATCTCCACCCACTAAATTCCCCTCCCTCCAAGAAACTGTCATGCATAGGGGCCACTACTATACAAAGGCAAATAGGTTGGAATCCGCAAAGAATTTTTTTTCGTTTCATCATGCACATGGATTTGTTAACCGCGTGCTAAAATTGGTTACCCAGCTACACTTGGTACTGCACAAATAAAAATAGTAGCCTACGGCTTGTATTTCAGAATGCTAGTTTTATTCATCTGGCTTCCCACACCCAGATGTCCTATCTTTTTATTGCAGATTTTACTAGTATATATAGTGAGATGGGTTTAACATGCACTTTCAGATGTCTATGCAGAGAAGATAGAACAGGGTATCGTTGATTTATCTCATACTATAAAAACAAGGGATGATTTAAGGAAATTGAAAAGCATCAAGTTCAGTGGAACTATTGATAATCCTGCCTGTACATGCAGTGGGAGGGTCATGTGGCCTGCGCTGGCTGTTCTGGAATTTGTAAACCTTTATTAGATATGCAGAGTCAGCAAGTTCCATGTAGCTAGTATGGTGGGGAAACAGGAGGATGGTGCTGGAAGTGGTAGGGCTCCTGGGGGGCCAAGAAGGAAAGCTTTAGGGTTGTGATAGGAGTGATCAGTCATCCCGTAAGGGCACTCTTGCTGAGGCTGGTTAATCCTCACTAATAAACAACAGCTGAAGCTGTCTCACTAATGAGCCTCCGAGGGGGCACACTCAATGATGACCATCAGCAGCAGAAACCCCCACAGCGCTCCCAGAAATTGCAAGTGGTGGCAGTGATCCTGTGAGACAACAAAGACCCCAACTGGCAATCCCTAGAGCTGACAAAGCTGTCCTCCTGGGGCAGCTGCAGTAACTCCATATGGCAGCAATCCTACATAATATGAGGAGATGACCATGATAGACAGCAGAGACCCTAGCAGTGCACCTCAACAGAGACTCCAGTGGTCCTTACAGAGAGCAGCCATGATCCCAAGAGGCACTTCCTAAGGGAGTGGCAGGTGGTGACCCAAATTTATTAACATAACTCATAAGCAGACTATAGAACTGATTTCCAAAAGATCACTGACAGAAGCCATGAATTTAGCAGAAATCAGGAGGGAATTTATCTGAGCTAAGAGTGACATCTAGATTTGAAGTTGCTGGACACTTCCAATTACAAAACCCAATGCTGACTTGCTTATAACTGCAACAATTTCACATATTTATTCTCAGCTCTTTTTCATTTTGGAAAGCTCTCTCTAGATGCCAAGCTTGGAAAGTTCATGACCCCATGTAAGATAGAACAGTTGGGTAATGACCTCATGTGGCACTCCCATAGCTCCACATAATAGAATTTGTACTTTCCCCTCCATTTGTTTTATTAAATGCCCTAAAAACTATGTACAAACTTCATTAAAAAATTAACAGCTGTTTTTCCACAGGATCCCTGCCTCTGCACCAGGTAGATTTTGCTTGATGGATGAAACAGGAGTGTGTAATTTGTGGCAGAAATTAAATGAATTGTGGTAGAGGTGACCAGAAACTGGTTTTCCTTCTCCATGGGAAAACCAGGAATTAACATATATCCTTCAAAATTAAACAAAATCAAAATGTGAAATTTACCACAAAATAAAATTCCAAAATGTTTATTTCAAAGTGTCTAAGTGGTATTTTATAAAACCTTTCATGCAAGTGGGCTAATAGGAGACCAGGCAGATTCTCTAAGGACCACTGTAAGACTGGGTTCCATCAGCAGCCTGACTGGTTTCGATCAGAACATTAGTGAAGTCACATGGTCCGTCCGGTACAACATTTCAGGTTGAGCAAATCTCAATCTCCTCATGGGAAAAAATGTTTTGCTGGACAATTTCTGTTCATCTCGAGCTTATAGCAAATGATGATACAGGGTGCATCTATGTGTGTGCTTTACTGCGGAGTAGATGAATTGGTTCCACAGTAAAGTGTTACAGTCTACACGAATGCCAGTATTAGGGTGCAGTAAACTAGTTAGCTCTGCTGTAGGAGAGTACAGTTGGGTACAGCACTATCTTACAGTGGAGTACTTTACTGCACTGAAACGCACATGTAGACGGTGACCAAGGACTTAAATTGTGCCTGGTCAGCCCAGCCAGCTGCGGACATGGTCCGCTTCAGTTCAAATTGCTGTTGGCCCAGGTGCATGTGTAGAAATTGCACTGTTGACTCTGGTGTTAACTGCTCTAAAGTGTATTGCTTCACATTAATTTCACATGCAGATGCACCCACAGGGAATGAGAGTAGCAGAAAATATGGCCCCATCATTAACATGATTGAATACTCTTTTCAGAATCATATTCTCTCTTTGCCACAGAGTTTTTGTATAATTATGAGAAGGTAACTTAAACCAAATTCTACATGTGCCTCCCCTAATTCTGTTTTCTTCATCTAGTGTGTACTTAGTGCCTGGTACTTGGTTTGCAGAAATGCTGAGTACTCACTGTTAAAATAGTATTGAATGGCAGCTGTGCTTTATATATAAGCACTATATAAACACAGTGCTATATAAGCTTTATATACAGTTTATGCACATATGAAGTGCTACATAATGTTAAGAACTGTGAAAATCAGATTCTCTGTTTCTCAATCTGTTTGCCTAAAATTAGGAAACACTATTGACCTTCATCTCTGTGTCCCTGTTCCACACCTGTAAAATAGGAATAATAATGTCTTCCCTCAGCTTGCTGGGTTTATGAAAATAAATTTATATTTGTAAAACTCACAAGCTGTAGTGATGAGCTCCCTACAAAAGCCCATGGTTTGAATAGTGGGCAGTAAATAAACCATAGGCCTGCCATTTGAACCATGACATAAAAACAATATACTGAATAGTTGTTCATTAAGTGATCACTCTCCATTCTATGTACTTCATGAGGCTGGAAGCCTGAGGCAAAAATTTCTCTATGAAAATATGAATATGTTATTCAAGTGTGTATTGTAGCCTATATGAGAGGAAAAAACAAGGTAACTTAAAATCTCTCATTTCCTAACTTTTGAGTACTTTGTTTTGGAAATCTGCATAATTTTATATTTGTGTATAATGTAAATAACAAGAGCTTATAATAATAAATATCAAACAAGAATAAAACATGAAAGAGATGTAAACTCTTATGCTTCAAGTGTTCAGCCAATTTCTAACTAACTGGATTTAGAAGTGGAAATATTCTATGACCATCAGTTACTTCCAAAACTACATATTGAAGAATATCTTGAACCTGTTTCTGAAGCTGCTGCTAACTGTACTGGACAGACTTGACCCACTATGGTAATTTCAACTTCCTTCAGGGCTAGGTAGTATCCATTTCTTTCAGTGAGAATACTCACAGAATAATGTACTACACAGTGGGCACATGTGCGCAGGATGTTTATTGTGCAATAGGCTAATTAGCTTCATAGTGGGTGCATCTACATGAGATGCTAACTGCACAGTAACCTAATAAATCGGACAAAACACAGGCTAATATGCTACTGCGCAGTAGTATTAGGCTACTGCACAGTTAGCATCTGAAAAAAACCTGTGTGCCTGTGCTATTGTTCAGCAGCATGAGTTACTGCACCTAGATTTAGTACTTGGTTATCCAAGTACTAGACTTAATGTGTGGTAACTACAGCAAATTAATGAATGTGTAGACACACCCAGTAAACTTGGCACATTTACAAGTGTGCCCCTATTAGGCGGGAGTAGACTAATTTACTGTGCAACAGGATAGTACCTGTAAATAACAGTAAACACAAGCAATATCCTGCTGCAGAGTTTTTTATACTACAGCAGCGGATGTGTAGACGCTGCCTTGGCTGGCTGGGGCACAAGGGTGCTTCAGTGCAGGGAATGCCTGCTGGCTAGTCCCATAATGAAGCACCCTCGTGTCCCAGCTAAACCCTCCATAGCACGTTGGGCCGGGGCAGCAGCCCCAGGCTGACAGGATGAATGATCTGTTGGTCTCCTGCCAGCCAGGGCTTCTTCGACCTACTTCAATGTGCTGCAGCCCCGGGCGCATACGAAAATGCAGTACCTGGGAACAATAAGCTCCAGAAATTATTCATACACCTTAATTACATGTGTAGATACACCCGGCATGATTAAAAGTTGTAGAATACAGCCAAAGTTCACAAAAGCAATACTCAGTCAAAGATTCAGCACACACAGAAGATTTTTGGGGAATTGCTGCCTTTTACTTGTGAACATCCTCCAGAGGGAGTGGCAGAAACAGCTTTGTTTGAAATATTTAAAATTAAATAAATTATTAGAATATAAAACCAGTGAGCAATCCTACCCTGGTAGAGGGAAAATTAATTGTTCTTTCAGGTTCCTCTCACCTCCAGCATCTACATATTTGAGAGTAAGTAAGTTACACAGTAGCTGTAGTAAAAAGCAGCACAGGGACTGTTCTGCCTTCCATGTTATTTTACCACTGTAGCACTGTCAAAACCAAAGTAATGGTAGCCACATGGTCTGGTGTTGGCCAAAATTAAAACAATTTAAGTGTAACATAGTTTTGCTGCTAAGTAGTCTCTCTACATGATATGAATGTTATGTAATGGTTGGAACAAAGCTCCATCATCCATATTATGTCCACAATTTCTTTGTGAATCACAATGGAGGCAGCATTTACCTTGCTGTAACATTTCATATTAGAAAAGCACTTAGGCCTAGCATTTAGGCATTCCCCTTAGGGAGTAAGGGTTTCAATAGGAGTTAAATATACCTACATGCATTGGTATATTTAGCCTTTAGATCTCTGATTCAGAGACCTAGATACATTTTAATGGAAAGCTTTTAGTTTGATAGAAAATGTGGTCTTGCTAAAATTAAAACTGGTAGGTAGGGAAACAAGTTCCTATCCTGAGTACAGGACCTCCATCTGACGCAGGAGGTATATGGTCCCACTAGGGGGAATGCCTTGCTGGACCTGGTATTGACAACGGGGGATGACATGGTAGGAGACCTACAGATCGGTGGTCACCTAGGGGACAGTGATCACCAAATAATAGAATTCACCATAAGATGTTGAGTGGGTAAGGTAACTAGTAGGGTGAAAGTGCTAGACTTTAGGAAAGCTGATTTCAGTGAACTCAGGCGTTTAGTCAAGGACGCACTGCAGAGTAAGAGTTTTGAAGAGATGGCAGCCTAGGAAGGGTGGCTGTGCCTTAAGGAAATGATCCTTCGGGCACAGAGGGAGACGATCCTGATGCGAGGAAAAAGAGGGAAAGGGGCCAAGATGCTTCCTTGGCTGACCAGAGAAATCCAGAGCAGCCTACGGGCAAAAAGGGGGGCATATAAAAAGTGGAAACAGGGAGAGACTACTAAAGAGGAGTATACCTCCTCTGCTCGTGCTTGTAGGGAGGCAGTTAGACAGGCCAAAGCTACCATGAAGCTGAGGATGGCATCCCAAGTTAAGGATAACAAAAATTGTTTTTTAGATATATAGGGAGCAAAAGGAAGACCCAGGGTGGAATAGGACCCCTACTAGATGGGCATAAGCAATTGGTGATGGACAGTGGGGACAAGGCTGAACTCCTCAGTGAGTTCTTTGCCCCAGTGAGTGACAAGTCTCTCACTGGGATTGTAGAGAGGCAGCAGCAGGGTGCCAGACTACCAAGCGTAGACCCTGAGATGGTGCAGAGGCACTTGGAGGAACTGGATGCCTTTAAGTCAGCAGGCCCGGATGAGCTCCATCTGAGGGTACTGAAGGCACTGGCTGACGTCATTGCGCAGCCACTG
>NW_005842388.1:24463-26055 GCF_000455745.1 Alligator sinensis
GATTTAGACTGGACATTAGGAAGAACTTCTTCACAGTTAGAGTGGCCAGGGTCTGGAACGGGCTCCCAAGGGAGGTGGTGCTCTCCCCTACCCTGGGGGTCTTCAAGAGGAGGTTAGATAGGCATCTAGCTGGGGTCATCTGAACCCAGCACTCTTTCCTGCCATGCAGGGGGTTGGACTCGATGATCTATTGAGGTCCCTTCTGACCCTAACATCTATGAATCTATGAAGTTGATTTCAACAAAAATTCTCATGAAAAGAACCAAATGATAGTTTCATATTTGAAAATTTTGAATGTCAAAACTTTGTTTTGATTTTGATTTTTGTATTTTTAAGCTTCTGTTTTTACACTGTTTCTTGACTTGTTGGTAGCGTTAGAGCTGAATGTACACAAAATATATTGTCATAACAATTTATTTCACTACATCATGAACAGGATATACTGATCTAGAAAAGATGATGTTTCAATTAATACTAAGCAGAACTTCTGCTCAATTATTTTTTAAATAAAATAGAAAACTCCAGGTCCAACGTTAGACTATAATGTGTCAAGAGTAGTAGCATACATTGTGAGCTGCTACTACTCACAGCATGTTATGAATTAGTAAAAAATATAAAAATAAAAACACATAGTAAAGCAAAAGTTTGAAATTTAATATAATTTTTTAACAGAAAAACCCTACTTCATTTTTCCAGCATGTCAGATTCATGGGAAACATGTTTTTTAAATGTTGGTTGGAAATAAAAATACATTTTAACATATCAATGTTTTCCATTAAATTGAAATCCAGAGTTTTCAGGAGCTCTAACTGTATATCCATTCAAAGCATCATCATCATCATCATTTAGCAGCAGCAGCAGCAGCAACTTTTGCAAAGATTAGACATGCTGGATCTTATATTATCTAACATTAACAGAGGGATCCAAAAATATTTTTATTTGATTGCTCTGGAAAACTAATCTCGACATATTTCTTGCTATCTGCCAATTTATATGTTTAGCTTCTCACTGTGCAAATGTGTGTCACAAAGCTTATGTGCCAATAAGTTATTATTTATATGGCTTTTGTATTAGATAATTAAAGCGCATTAGAAAAAGGGCCAAATTCTAATCTCACAGTATTGTACCACCAGTTACATCAGTGCCACTATGTATGATTTAAAGTGCTATAAATGAAAGGGGAGTCAGGCTCATAAGATTTTGTTTCTCCTCACAGTAGGATTTACTTTTGAATTTGATAAGGCATTTTGTTGCACATAGAAAATATTAATATCATGGACTCCACATGCTGATTATCTAATGAAACTTTAACAATTATTTATAGCAACTGTCATGATAGCTAAAAGGTTTTTTTCACCCTTAATAAAGACATTTAAAGAAAGTGTCTGTAAAGCAAATGAGGGAGCGTGTGGTTCACAGCTACATTTTCAATTCCTTGTAGCCTGTTACAGAATAAATTATTTGAAAGATCCTTAACAGCCTCCTGCAGCAAGATTGAACTAGAAAAGAAAGTGCTGGGGAATTATTTTGAGAGAAGTGAAATACTATTTCTGCTTTAAAATCATGCTAAATCAAGGTATTAGGTCTTTCCC
>NW_005842388.1:26065-76376 GCF_000455745.1 Alligator sinensis
CCCTATTGAGCCTATGAACCTACCTGCATTGTGCAGCTGAGGCCTACTGGTGTTTCTCATACCTAAGGGACTTTTTGATAATGTGCATTTCAGAGTATGAGCAAAAAAACGGAAATGCAGGAGATGCTGTGCCAGATGGAATCAGAGGAAAAACTATGCTGGGCTGATATTTTGCCTCCTTTCTTTCCCCTCTATTCAGGAATGTCATTTACAAATGGGAGAGAGAGTGCAGGGAAGTAGGGAACTGAGTGGGAGAAGGCAGAGGCCATTGGTACAGGAGCTTGAGTGTCAAATGAGTATCAGTTGAGGATGGGGAGGCAGAAGATGCAGTATGAGGCAAAAGAGGCTACAGAGGGTATTAAGGAAAAGAAATAAAAAGGGAAGCACATAATAAAAAAGAACCATAGAGGAAAAGACTCACAAAGGCGAATACTCTATATGGTGGAGAAAGAAAAACAAAGGGTTCAGAATGACTAAAGTGTCTCAGGAGTCTAAATCTCACTTTGAAAAGGTGGACTTTTTCAAAACTGACTCATTAACTTTCAAGGAAATTGACTTATCTCAAACTATGACTTTAGTGCTTTTAAAAATTTTACAAGAAATGAAAAAAAAATATCCTCAGGAGAGGGAAAGTGTTCATAAATTATCTATAGCTGTATCTCTCTCTCTCTATATATATATATATTTAAACAGGATAATGTTATAGAAAAGGTAGATCAAGGGAGCTAGAAATTGGAAAAAAAGAGGAGAAGGCTCTGATAAGAATACTCATGATACTCGCCTGCCAATCTGGAATCTGCCTTTATACAACAAGGACATGCAAACAGAGAAGTAGACCATATAGGTAAAGATCCACCTTTGAAAGAGGTCAGCTATAACACAAGACCCTACCTTCCCTCTCCTAATTGCAAACCCCTGATGGTCACATACCATCCCCCCACTTGAACTGATAAGAAGAATCATCAGTCACAATTTATATTAAAAAAAAATTTTAAAAATCAGACCTTGAGAGAAATATTCTCATCCCCTTATTCCTTGCTTTCAAAAAAACCCACTCACCTCATCAGGAACAAACTCCACATTGATCAACAAAACTCAAAAGGAGTGCAGCTTTGCCTAAACAAGAGATGCAAAACCTGTCAAATCATCTCTACTGCTACACTGATAAGCACCCCCCCGCTGACAATGAAACCATCAGATTCCATGGATCCCAAACATACCTATCCTAGAATGTGGTATATGTTAACCAGTACACCAAACACTCTCAAGGAAACTATGCGAGTGAAACCAGACTAAAACTATGCACCAAAATGAATGTTCATGGGAAAAAAATTAAGGACAGATATACACAGATATACACAAAGGTGTATATTTTCCATAGAACAACTGTTGTTCACTTTCTAATCTCATTATCTTTGTTCTCAAGGGAAATTTATACAACACCTTCGAAAGGTAAGCCTGAGAACAAAAATTCATAAGCTAGCAAGGCATTAAGAACCAAGGACTGCATACAGTTACGGATTTCATGACTCAGATTATAATCTATTTGATTTCTGCTAGAATCTCTTTACTCCACAAATATTAACACTCCCCTCCTTTTTAAAAAAATGATTTTGGTCTTCCACTAATCAAGCTATCCTTTCTTCTGCAATTTTCTTATAGGTTAGCTAATCCTTATAACATTTTCTTCATCTGTTTCATAACCCTGCAGACTATTTTTACCACTACCTGAGCCTACTTATTCCTCAGACCTGAAGAAGAATGCCCTGCATACAAAAGCTTGTCTAAATCTAATCTGAGCCGTGCAGTTGGTCCAACAAAAGATAAACCAACCAAAAAATCCTTGTCTCTTGCATATCCTATCCTGGACTATCATAGCTACAATATTACTGCAATACTACCAAACTGGGATGAAAAATAAATGAAGGAAGCCAATGGGATTTAGGAACCTTTCAAGATTTTACCTGACATCAGAAGGAAGAGAGGAACAGGAAATGAAAGAGTCAAAATTTGAAAATTAAGACACACATGCTTTTACTAAGTTTTAGTATTGTGCTCTGTAGATCACCATATGGAATTCTCAATCACTCAGTGACTTCTGTGAGGTCCCCATGGTACTAGTGGCATTATTCGGTATGGGACAGCTTATAGTTAAACTGCCCAAATGCAGAATAAATGCAACAGGGCTTGTCTTCCAACACAACATGTGCATACAGAAGTTACAAAATGTTTTTGCCAACATATTTATATCAGTCAGGTACAGAAAAAACATCATATCCCTAACTGATATAGCTATGCTGGAAAAAACTTGTAGGTATAGATAAAACTGTAGTACAATAAGAGACAGAGTACATTTTATAATTATATCAATTTTCATTAGCATAGCCCAAAAGGTACCTTCTCTCACTAAGCATACCTAGATTTAGAAAAATACCTGCATCTAAGCTTGTAGTAAAGTTCTATTTACAAATATCTAATGCATTTGGCACACAACAGGAGCAGAAGCATACAACAGAAGCTATACAAACATATACGCAGGGTGAAATCTTAGTTTAACCTTGTGAGGATAAAAAATCCTTAATTTAATATTCATTGACCACCATCTTAGTCCTTAGTTCTGATCAATATTAATTTCTAATGCCGGTAAATCTTTATACTACTCCAAGGACAGGAGAGTCAATAATGACTTATTATAGTGAAACATGAAAAATTAATCTTGTATGTTTTTAAAAAAAGTAATTACCAAACAGAATTAAAGCCTATAAAACAATATCAGTGGAAAGCAGATCTACGGGTGCTTAAGACTCATCAAGCTACCATTATGAGTTTAGATACCATAAACAATTTGAGTAGCAAAAGTCTCATGTCACCTAGTCCATCTCCCTGTAACCAAAGAGACATTGTCCCAGATAATACATTCTTCTATATTTTAGCCGGTTTATGTTTATACACAAACAAGCAATTGAGATTTTCATGAGTTCCTGTTGGGAAGTTAATAGGCACTTTAACGGGTCTCAAAAGAAGGCGCCATTCTCAAGCTTTGTGGCAAAACCAGGCAATCCTGTTCTTAACCTCATCCCCTTATTTTCAAATATTCATCAGGATGAATGGTGAATTCCAGATTCCACTAAAGTCAAAGCTAATGACAAGGCTACTATTCAGCCATGATTTCATGGAATGATAGAAAATTTGGGATCTAGAGAGATCCCATAATCCAACTCCCCCGACCCTCCCCACTACTCAAGGAAGGATCATTCATGTCTAAACCATCAGAAACAAATATCTGTCACCTTCACTTAAAAACTTCCAAAGATGGAGATTCTACAACCTTTCTAAGTAATTTGTTCCAGTACTTATGCATTCCCATAGTAAGTATGTTTTTCATAATATCTAATCAAAATCTCTGTTATTTCCATTTAAGCCTATTATTTCTTATCCTGCCCCTGTGGGCACAGGACCAACTGATATCTGTACTTTTTATAACAACCCCTTTTGTATTCAAAAACTATTACCAAATCCCTGAGTTTTGTCTTCTTTGACTAAATAATCTTAGTTTCTCTGGCTATTCCTTGTATGACCTCTAATAATATTTACCTTTCTTCTCTGAACTCTTTCCAGATCCAGGCATGGAGTGACCTTGCACATGGAACATGCCATCTGGTCCGCAGGGCTCCTCATGGATCTGGACATTTGGGAGTGGGGGAGGAAGGGAGCAGTAGCAATGTTAATTGCCATGATTCTAGAAGATGTGGTAATTAAAATTGCCACTACTTCCTCTGCTGCTACATTTCCAGAGCCATGGGGAGCTTTAGACTTTTTCTGCAGCACAGCAATGCATCCCCAATTTTTGTTTGCATATTTGATTGTTTCTTGCTAGGTGAATACTTTTGTTCTTATCCTTATTAGATTTCAGACCATTTTTTCCAAATTATCACAGTCACTTAGATGCTAATCTTGTCCGCTCATCTGTGCTACCCTACCATTTATGAAGAGTGTGCTCTTTTCCATCCTACAAGTCATTAAGGAAGACATAGACCAGTTATGGATACAGAATAGACACCTCAGGGACTCAACTTGATACTTTCTATCAGTCTGACAATGAGCTATAGATTACAATACTTTGAGCATGTTTTTCTAACCAGTTATATACCCATATTATAGTTATTTTATCTAGACTGTTTTTTATGAGGCTATGGTGACAGACAAAAGTGTTACTAAAATTGAGGTATAATCACATCCAGGGCTCTCCCCACATTGTATTAAGCTCACAATTTTGTGATAAAAGGAAACCAGGTTGATTAGGCATGATTTGCTTTTGACAAATCCGTGTTGGCTGTTAATTATCACTTCTAGGTGGTCACTCTAGGTGTTTACAAAATGATTGTGTGATGACAGTGCTCTTTCCATGTATCAAATTTAGACTGATTGATCTGTAATTCCCTGGTCTTACTCTTCCCCTGTTTTTAAAGATAGGCATCATATTTATCCTTCATCTGTCTCCAGACAGTAAATCACCTGCATGAATGTTCAAAATAAATAGCCAGTTTCACTCTAGGGCACTGTACATTAAGCAGAGAGTAGCATAAGAAAAGGGGCATCTGAAAGGGTAGGCTGGCAAAATAGACTGTCATCATATATCCCTGCTTGTTTTAAACATATTTTGGCTCTTAAAGGCTGTGCCTATGGGACCAACATCACACTGTTAGTGAAAAAATGTGTAGAGTATAAAATGAACAGGGCAGGCAGTATGACCAGAAAGATTATGCAGATTAAGATAGTAAAACATAGAGCATGTGTATTGTGGGTTGGGTTCTTCTAATATCATAATCATACGCAGGTTTACATATAGTTCTGTTTGGCAGATGTCAGAGGGCTGTGACATCTCTGTTATTTTCTATTACAAAAATGTGAAATCCAAAACACTTATAGCAAAATACATTTTAACTAAGGAACTAATTTCATAAGATATATTCCAAATATATTACTGACTTTTGACGTTGATGATTAAGCAGAAGTACTGGCTACCTCCTAACCAAAGAGGAGAGTGATCAATCAGAGAACAATATTCAAAGAGCTTCATCAAGGATGGTGGTAATCTATCTTTATTACACAGTTAGCAATCTCTCAGCTTGGCCAGGAGGAACACAAAAGCTTGCTGAGTCTACCTCCACCTTTGCCTCTTTAGCAGATGCTAAAGTAATTTTTTAAAAGATCATTAGAAACAAAAAAGAAAAGAAAAAGAAAAAATACAACATTATAATAATTTTATAGTCTATAATTTACTTGTTCTTTGATTCAGCCTTGATCTTTTCCACATTATTGAAATAGCTGATTTTACTGAAATGTAATTTATACCTACCCTAATTATACAACAAAGGAGCCTCAAGGGATTATGTGGGAAACCAACTATACATTCTTCATCATCATAAATATTGTATAACTTGAAGGTGTACTTTCAAAATTCTATTCTCAGCATTTCTTAATGATATTCAGAATTCCAGAACAAAATAGAGTGTGATAGTCTAATGTTTGAACAAGTACTACTGCTTGTGCATTATTTTTCGATTAGTACAATATTAATCCTACTTTATAGTTGAATAATCTAATAAAAGATAATATTATTATGGTGCCTACTCATACTGCAGTAATCAAAGATCTTTTGAAGTTTCCATTGAAAATATTTGATCACACATTTATAATGTGGTTTTAAAACCTGTACCAGAATGAAAATTAATAAAGTCTTAGCCTGGGAAAAAATTCCATATATATTTAAAAATATATATATTCACCTGTGTTCAGGCCTAATGTAATAAATAATGTATATGATATAATAAATAAAACACCTCCATATTTTCACATTTTAATGAAGACCATTATTTCAAAAAGGAAAAAGAAGAAAAATTTGATAATGCAACCTACATAATGACTATGCACAGTTACCTTTTCTTCAAGCCTTTGTTACTTATTTTTGTAGAAAATGCAAGGCATTTTCTCTCATAAATAGAAAAAGGAGAAAAATACTCAATGGAATCAAAGCAACATAAATATATGTTTATAAAAGTTATACTGGACATTTCATTCGTATATTTCCTGGTTTGGTTCATTTTTTCTTATGCAGAGTATTCACATAACAACACTTTAGGACCCACCTAAACTCTGCCTTGATGTTTCAAGCATCCCTAATTTCGAAGGGATTGATTCTACTTCTCAAGTTATCTCTATTACAAATTTCCTTGATGTCATTTTTGCTTTTGTTGTTTAAAAATGGCAATAAAAAGAACAACTCCTTAAACTGATTAATCTTTCAGCATTTTAATCTTCCCACAAAAAGCAGATGTTTTTGTGTTCTTTACTTTGGATCTTTGTTGGCCACAATTCCTCTCTGCTGACTTCTAAGACTGCAGCAACACAGCTTGGCCCCCCAAGCTGTAGAGAGCCCAGCCAGTGGATCATACTGATGGCTATTTCTTAAAGGCTGTGAGGAACTTGAAGCTTAAACCATCCTAAAATTACCTTATTTTTGAGACAAGTAGTTGATTTATGGGCACAAAGAGAATTAGGTGGAGTAGGAGTCAAGTTTCATGAGAACAAGGAAGATGCAAATGAAGTGTCCAGCACAAATAAGGCTGGGGTGCTCAACCCCCAGCCCATAGAGCTGTTATCTGGCCTGTAGGATTCTCCATAGGTTTGCAACTTTGGTGGCAGGGGAGAAGTAGCAGCTAACTCCTACTCCCTTACTATCAAATTTCCAGCCCAGGTGGGAAGAGGTGGGAAGCCTTGGAACTGGAAAGCATGGCCCTGGCTGCTGGATTAAGCACTTGGACCAATTAGGATGGCACGGGGTACTGCAGGATTGAGCAGGGCCAATTGGGGTGATACAGGGCCAAATATGCTCAAGTACTGCTCTAGTTATGACAATAAAATACTATCCTTATCCCATTCATGTAAGCACATTTGAAGTTTTAACTATATTCCAACTGAAGTTCTCATTAAGTGTGACAGTAACTATTGCTTAGAACTAATTTAAAATATATACATTAGGTCTAGACACATAAAATAGGCAATAATAAATCCAAGTTCTAAGAAAAGGAAAAACAAAAACAAATGTGAACAGATTATACAAATATAACAGCAGATCATTTGATTTAATTTTTTTCTAAATTAAAGAAATAATTGCCTTTTTATTCTACATTAGTTTCAGAAATTGCCCTTTTTCTTTTCATTTATTTATTTATCTTTGGTAAATGGCAATTTATTTAACCATGAATGTTTACAATAAAGTACCTGAAATTTTAAATAGAGTCATGAATTATTTATCCAAGTTAAGAAGTTGTTCAAGGTAGACTTTTTCTAAAGGACCTTCTGATTTATTAGACAAAAAGCCTTTTGTCTGTTTATGTTGTACTTTTGGATACTGTGTTTCTATATAGCGGATGATTGCTTCATTACCAGGTCCTTCTCATCCATTTAGGAATTTATCCAAATTGTTACATTGAAACTTTCACCCTGTTTTTATGGCAAAGTTTAAGAATTCACATTGTAAGTATGGACAAGGGGTTGTTTTTAAAGGGAGAATAAATATTAGCAGACTCCTAATACTTGATGGTGACAAAACCAGCAAGAAAAAGATGCTATCTCCAGGCTGGGCAGCCAGCTACTTTCTTTCTGTCCCTCTTCCCTGGAGGTGACAGGGGACAGAAGAGCAGAGGACTGTGGTTTTCTGGGAATCCTAGAAACCCCTGTAGCCCTATGCATAACTGTACAGGCATCACATTCATCACTATAAAACATAATAATACTGAGAAGTTCTTCTTTGAAAGTTTTAATATTTTGTTCTGGTAGTGTGATGTTGTAGCCATGATGGTCCAGAAAATATGCAAGAGGCAAGGATTTCTGTGGGTGACATCTTGTATTGGACCAACTATGTAGCTGGGATAAATTTAGACAGGCTTTCAAATATAAGACATTCTTTTTCAGCTCTCTGATTACAGGAAGCCTGGCAAGTTAAGCACAGCATAGGGGAGAGGGGAGAGGCTAAGAGTAGACACACAATTAGCAAATAAAAAGAAGCTGAATACTAGGAGATCAAGACCTATCAAAAAGGGGAATTGGGAGGGGTGGGGGGTTGCAGGTCAGTCTCATCTTCCTTGTCTGGGAAGTATTCAGGAGTTGGATAAATCATAATGGGCCATAAATTCCATATCAGCATAGGAGGTGACCAGTGTGGGGAGGGAACAAATCATCCACTTCATCCTCACCCACAACTTCACTTTCAACAATTACCACTTCCTTCAAACCATGGGCACAACTATGAGCACAAAGATGACCCCCCAATATACCAACCACCTCTTTATGAGCCATCTGGAGGAAAAATGTATAGAAAATTGCACCACCAACCCTGCACTATACCTGCATTGCATACATAATATTTTCATTATCTAAACTGAACACCTGAACTCACTTACTGACTTCCACTACAGGTTTAACTACCATCATTCCTGATTAAACTTTATCTGGAATACCCTTACACTAGCATCAACTTTTTAGACACCACAGTACACATCTCCCCCCCTATCCTGTGCTTAACTTGCTGTGCCTGGCTTCCTCTAATCAGAGACCCAAGGAAGAATGTCTTACATTTGAAAGCTTGTCTAACTTTATCCCAACTGCTTAGTTGGTCCAATAAAAAGATACCACCCTAAGAAATCCTTCCCTCTTAATACCTTGTGGCACTTTCAATGTTTTTGTAGTGGTACAAACAGCCAGTACAGTCATTTTTGTAGCGATACTAGGACATGTTTACCACTACAAATGCCATACCTGTCCATGCTGATTGTGACTGTGGAGGAAATGCAACACTGAGATTAAGTTTTGGATTAGAGATAGGAGACAGTATGGGACAACAGGGTCACATTACACCACAAGTTGCATTATGACTTTGCAGCTTAATGAGCATCGTCTTACTGAGACAGCCTATAAAATACCATTTTTTCTTTCAATGCAGACGTTTTTCAGAGACCTCTGTTCTCCCAAATCAAGCAAACAAAAGTAATAATCCAAAACACCAACCCACCAAACTTCTATAAATTTATTATCTATTGTACTAAACTGACTTATTGGGATTGATATACTGGAAAGAATATTCAGTAGACATAATCTAACTAATCAAGAGCAAAGAAAAGAGGATATCATATGGTAACAGGTCACCAGTTTGTTGCTTAGTCATAGGATCATAGGAAAGTAGGGCTGGAAAGGACCTCACAAGATCATCTAGTCTTGATACCTACTCAAGGAAAGAACATCCCTGACTAAACCATCTCAACCAAGTGTCTGTCTACTGCTCACTCTTTTCTCTTAGAGAGTTTCAAAACTCAGTCTCTGAATGCTAAGAATGACTAATGAAAAAGTGCCTCTTTCAAAGGGAGCCTACAAGAATCTGATTCCCATGTACCTTCACCCTGGCAAGGGTATAATTGTGAATCCACAAGTTCAATCTCCAATTCTAATTGAAAATGCTTTATGTGCTGAGCCTGGAAGTATCTGTGATAATCTCATGATCAGTGTTGTACAAATGAATTTGTGCTCAACTGTTGAATCAGCTGAAGTAACTTGAAGTCAGTTATATTATACTATTAGTTTATATGATGTTTTACAAATCTGTGCTCTCGAATGCAGCATAAAAGGCTGAATGTTCAGTTTTTTTGTTATCTGTCAAAAACAGCTGATTCTGCAAACTAAACCTAGCCTAAGGTTTAATTCATGGGTCATCCCTCTTGATGTGTGCTAATGTTATACCTTCCATATTATGTACTTCCTTCCTTTACTGCATATTGATTTTTATTCCTATTGAACTATGCAGTTACATTCCTCTTTTTTATTTGCCTTTTTATGTACTTAGGTTGCCTGAATTTATCTATTATGGCAGAGGGCACAATTACATTTAATGCATTTGCTTTTACTGTACACTGGCTGAAAGTCCCATTGTTTTTATATTCATTACATGGGGGAACTGCAGAATTATCTGTGTAACAAATTAGAAACAACTGTGTGTGGATAGGGTTATATTAAACCAGAATATATTCTTTTGAGTGTCTAAAAAATCCCATTTCAATATATATATATATATATATTCTAATTATGCAGGGATAACACACACACACTTCACACACACACAAATAAATATGTGAAATAATATTTAAAAATAAATAAATATAAATAAACTATATATATTTATATTTTTGAAATATATATATACACATACTTATGTATACACATACATTCTTCTGAAAGAAGAAGCAGATATAAAGTATTCTTTTTCTTTCTTATTGAAAAGCAATGGATTATACTTTCATGGGAGTGCCCATTATTTTAAAAGATTTTGCTGATTTATTCATTATTAGTTAAATACAAGCATTAGTTGAAGTAATCATTCAAAACGAGTAAACGAGTTTGAGAAGAGGTTAAAAAGCAGGTAAAAATTAAGAATGCATACACAGTATTCATAAACTATTTTAGATGATACTAAGGGCATCGACACACATTATATTTATGAGACGATTAACAAGTTAATTGTACCACAAATGGCAACAATGCCACACGTTTGCCCAATTTATGGCACAATAAAATTGCAAACCAACTATAAAGATGTGGTACATCCATCTCTGCCCCCGGGAGCCTTTCATCACTTGCATCCAGTGGCCCAGGCTGGGCTGCTAGCAGTCAGCTGGAATCTGTCCCTGATCCCCATAATTGTATGTTGTGCCATACAACATATGGCATAGCAGGATGTGCAATTGTTGGGACCAAGGAATCAGATACCATCATGCAGTTATTTAAATAATCTCCCAGTGGCTTTAGAATTGTAAGCCAGTATTTACCTATGCTAAAGATAAGGGCTTTATTCAAATAAACTATTATTATACCAGAGCATCTTCTTCCCCACACCCCTATCTGTCTCTCTCAGTATAAGTGTTCATTGACTGTATCCAAAATATGTATTTTCAGAAATACTTGAGTAATGTATATGGCACAATCTATGGCACTATATTCATGGATATTCTCCAATATTTTCTAATTAATTTAATATTTGCTATCTTTAAGTAGATGCTACAATGTTTCACAGTTTTTGAATGCCCTGAATAGATTTAAAATATTACCATATGAATTCTTTACCATATACAGTAGTAGTGTCAAACTCATTCAGCCTCCTGGGCTGAATGTGGTCCATAGGGCACCTCACAAGTTGTATCTGGACACGACAGTTGAGTGAACACCCTGGGCAATTGTGATCATAGTATTTAATGTCACTCATGCCACACTGCTGACAAGCATCAGCAACGGGGCTCCATACCTCAGATTTTGACAGTGTGCCCCACTTCTCTTGTCCCACCTCTGAATTCCCAGTTCCTCTTGAAGCCCTCTGGGCTGGATGACATGGCCCTTGGGCTATATGTTTGACACCCTTGATATATGTCATTAACACAAAGAATAACGTAGTAATCTGTAGGACAGAATATTGTCTGCATTGCATTAGGAAGTAAACATGTTTGTTTCTTCGTAGAGATATGCTGCTAACATGAAACAAACATATTAATAGTAAGGTTTCTTCTTATTTCAATTTCTGGTGACCTAAGAACTCTTACTTGGGGGGAGATGGGAGCAAAGAAAAATTTGGGGAGTTAAATTCAGTTGTGGGTTCATCTTTGACAATGTGGGTTTACACAGCAGGGGTAAAGCTGGCTCTTGGTGTCATATAGCAAGATAAAGAAACTGATATTCATTGCCCAATAGAAAGTACAGCTGTAGAAGAACAACAGTATAAAATTACTTTGACTATATAGCTTTACAGGTATTTAAATGCCAGAGTAAAACATGTGTTAGGAATAGTCTTGCACCACATCAATCCCTTAGAACATTATAGAGGGATAAGAGATTAATCTGCCAGAACCGGGAGCAAAAATTTCTTGATGTTGGTCATACAATGGTATGTTTATACAGGAGTTAAGGGACTGAATATGTGAAGACATCCAGACATGATGTTGCTGGAAAAACAAAGCCTGTTTGCTCCTAGCACAGTGAAGAAATTGTTCTATAGTTGGCCCCAGAATGTTGCCAGTAGGTGTTGAATTCTTTGTCTTATGATTGACAGACCCACAAGTGAAACTGTCCAGAAAAAGCAGCTCATACTTGCAAGTTCTTGAAAAGCAGAGTGATGATTTGTATCTGTTCACTTGTTCATTTTGCTCATAATGCTCAGTTTCTTTTTCCTAGTCTGTCTTTTCCAGGGTTAAGTGTCCCCATCACAAATAATTCAAGGGTCCTTTCAGTACTACAAAAAGGCTGTAGGGCAGGTATTAACTGGCTCTCACACCATTTCCTATTGTGCAAGATGAACCCCTTTACACAGCATAGAGCTTATCTAGCTACCCCCATGCCAACTCCCAGGTCCCTGACACACATTACAATTGTAGTATAATTAACTGGTTAACTGGACAATACATTTAGACATACTATGCAAGCAAAATAACTCATGACAGAAATAGTCAACCAGCTGCAAGAATAGCCAAGCAGCCACAAAAAAAGTTGCTTGACAAATGTAGAATGCAGTATCGCCAACCCCACTGTGTCAAAAACCATTTGACAAACGCTTAAAAATTAAAAGATTTGGAATGTAAATCATGAGATGCTATTTTTGAAGTGTGTGTGTGTGGCAGGGGGTTATTCGTGAAGGTGTGAGTGTTGTGGGTGTGTGTGGGGTTTGGAGCTCAGGGAGAGGGATTCCCCACACACCCTGGCAGGATGTGGGCAACTGTGGGTTAGGAGTGAGGGGCAGCAGCAGGGCTGGGAAGGCTGTGGGATGGGAGTGTGGTTTGGGAGTAAGAGGCAGACACACAGACACATGCACACAGAGAAACAGCCACGCACAACTCTGTTGCACGACTCACCCTAGCCCTGGGGCCCCATTCACCCCAGCCCCTGCCCCACTCCCTCTCTCACCATGGGGGCCTCCATCTCCACCCTCCCCGCCACCCCTTCCTTTCCACAGGCTTACCAGCTTGACACTCTCTAAACTCTCCAGAGGAAAAAATTCCAAGATTTGATCTATCAGGAGACCAGGAGTCAGAGTTAATTTGACTTGGAAATCAGGAGTCTAGTGATTTTTTCATGAGAGTTGGCATCACTGAGAACGTTTTTGTATTTGGATTTTATCAAACTTTCATCTGAATGTGTGGCTAGTCACACATAGGGTGCTACAGAGTTTGGCCAGATCCTCCAGCATCCCAGGGTGGACTGCGCTCTTGCCCTCCCCACAACTTCCTGTAAGGGGACTCTTTGTGACATACGCTGAACTCTGCTGCCCCAGGGTACCTCAGCAGATGACAAGAATCACATCCCTCCTCCGTTTCCCCAACCAGCCTTCAAAAGTGCTTCTTTAAGTAACCATTAGCATCTCTTTCCTGTGCGAATCAGCATGTAAATAAACATGTATGACTTACACACAATAGTAATCTGAGAAAGGGGGAGGAAAATTGTTTGGAAAGCTAGGTACAAGGTGCGGAGAGAGGAAAAGCATATACACAAGAGCACCTAACAAGGTTTTGAAGCTCTGCTGCTGCTGCTCCCTTCCTTTTGTGTGGGTCTCTCCTGCTCTACACAAGGATCACTGCTCATTAGCTGCAGAGCTGAAATGGGAAGGGGGCTAAGAGGCCCTGCCAGCTGTTCTGCAGGTCCCCTTACTGGTGAGTGTTGGAAGAGCAAGTTCCCAAGGCACTTTTCCTTCCCCGGATAGCTTGCTTTGGGAACATAAACTAGGTCACATGTATAACCATTTCCATGAAACATTACCTGTTTTTTGATGGAAATAACATTATTTCCTGCCTGCCAGGGGCCTCCGTGCATTGGACTCATCAGCAGAAAGATATACATTCTAAGAAACCAGTGCAGCTTCTTGGGCAACCAGGTATAACTCAGAGCAGCTCTTAAAATTTTTGGAATTACATTGTGGACAGGACTGCTTTTGCTGGGCCACATTTGCACGCATAAAGCTGTGCCCAGCCTATCTAAGCCACATCTAAAGGAATATATATTTCCATATATAATACAAATTCTTCTGCAAGGGAGCAGCATTCTGCCATTATTAATTAATTAATGTTATAGGTGATTAAGGATGCAGGGTAACATTTTACAAGAGCCTAACTCCCATTTAAAAAAATCACTTAGGCCCAAATTTTTAGGGGATTTAGGAATCAAATTATCACTGAAAGTCAGACAATACAGCACATAAATACCCAGATTTACACATCTGACCCTAAGAGCTTGTTTCTATAGGGAAGTTACTGTGAAGCAAATTAGGGTGTTAATTTACAATGCTCTAACTCTTCTTCACTAAGTTCTTCTGTGGACATACATAATAAGATAAGTAAATTAATTTTCAAGTGAAAGAAAGACACTCACACTTGCTAAGCTTTCACCCAGGGAGATAGTGCAAAATAGATAATGGCTTGTTAATTTGCATTTTCATTTGATTTGCAGAAATGTCCTCATATGTACAAAGCCTTAGAGCTCTTGCCAATCAGGTGCTGCAACATGCAGTGGTGTAATACCTGAATAGCTTAAGTCTTAGTTTCTTTTGTGGTGAAGTCTCACAGGCTGGAAACAGATATCCTCTCTGGAGCATGATCAACTGTGCCATGATATATTGTGGCACAGTGGTTCACATTATGCAAATCTAGCAGATGTCACTGGGGCAGTTGTCTCCCAAGGTCAGTCTCCTCCCCTCCCAGGGATTCAGGGGCCTGAACCTGGAAGTAAAGGGCCCCAGGTGCTGTGTTGCAACTTGGGGCATGGTCTGTAAGTGGGAAAATCTTAGGGAAGTGCAAGCAGAGGGGGTGAGGGAATGGTTCCCCCAGAGTGGGTCTTGAAGCACAGAGAGGGGAACATCTGTAGGGATTCTTTCCTCCGCTTTTACGTGGCCCTTAACTGGGGGAGCAGCACGATAGGTGCAGTGGTATCCAGTGCACTTTTTCTGCTATCACCCCTGGGGTCGGGTACCATGTTCAAGTGAAGGGGGGAACACCTAAGGGAGACCTCTCCTCTGTGCCTGGAGGACATATGCTGAAGGAATCCCGTGGTAGGCCCTGTTCTCCCACAGTCTCCCACCATAAGTAAGCAGAAGTCAGCATAAAAAGGCAGCATTGTTATTACATTATCATTACCTTTTTTGGTGCCAGTACATCTAAGCACTTGTGGTGCACAAAGGGGCTATGATGTCTGTTCACTTAGTTTTTGTACCTTCTTAAAAATTCTTATGGTAGCACAAAGTCAACATCTGTGAAGCTATAGAATCAGTATTCCTAAATTCTATCTCATCACTGACTTCAGAGTACCTTAAACAACAAAACTATAAAAAACAACTTGAACACAAAATTGCATAACTAAAATCATCCACAGATCAGATTATAGTAAGTATGGTCTCAACAGAGGCTCTGAGTAGACTAGCTTTTATCACTCTTGGACTCCTCAGTGGGTTAACTGCTTTGCTTTTCCCTTCTGACCTCTTGAATCCACCTTCAACTCTCTCAGCAATGCCCTCCCTCTTATTATCCTTTCTTCCCCTCTACCCTATCCTTTGCATTTAAGAAGCCAGGACTATGCATTTAAATGACTCTTTTTCTATTTTGTACCCCTGTTCTCTGCAAGTCCATTCACAGCATCCGATGAAGCATTCTGTTGCCTATGGAAGTTTATGCCTCACTGAATGAGTTAGTCTCTAAGGTGTCACCCTGCCCTCCTGCCTGAGTTCAGAATAATAGGGCTAACAACCCCTCTCTAAATCCCCTTTGAAAACAAAACATAAAAACCTTTGGAAAACTTTATCTTCTGTCCTTAAAATGAAATGTTTCAAATGGTGTTCCTTCTATTTTAAAGAAGTGAAGGATTAGGATTCCTCTAAAGATTCAGAACCCAATGGTCTCTCCTAACAGATATTCTGCACTTGTTCATGAAAGGAGTTAATAGGTCCTCCAAAAAATTGGGCTTCTGATTTATTTCTGTTGTTCAAGACAAGAGTTGGAGGCCCTAGTCTCTTGTGTTTGCATTACACAAAGCAGGAACTTGAGTTACAAGACTGTAGATTCTTTTGTCGCCATGATATCCTACTGACCAGGGTAAAAAGTATTATGTTTGAAACCTCTATTTGTTTTTCTCTCACATAGTAGTCTTTTTTTTACTTCAAAAAACAAATGGCATGTGTACCATTCCAAGGCTAAATGGAAGAAGGTAATTGTAATGTTTTGTAGAGAAGTGTGTGACTTCTCATTCCAGGCCTACACTGCCATTGTTGTTAATGCTTCTGGTTGGGAAACATAACACATTTGTAATTTGGCACCATTACAATGAAACAACATTAGTTAATGGAAGAGACCTGAAAATGATAAAATTAGTTCGTGTTTGCTTTTCTTAGAAGAACGACCAAATAGAAGCCCATATGTTCAAAATCAGTGTCCTCAGAAAAGTATCTGCAAGAGCTAGCTGGAAAGTATTTTCTGTCAGCTTTGCAACCATAGCAAGCAAATGAAACAATGCATTTTAGGTTACAGCTGTTGTGTGATAGGGATCAAGAAGATTACTATGGATTAAATTATGATTAATACAGCACCATAGACACAGGGAAAACCTTGCCTCCAAATATTATGTTACTGAACTCTCTTCATTTCATTTCATCCAACATTTCCACTTTAGTCAAATATCAAAATAAGTATATATTCTTTATAAATTAATGTCTGTTTATGTGGTTATACTTTTCATATCTCCTTTTCCTCCTACATGCCTCCTGCTCAGTATATTTTCTTATGGAATTACAAAATGTTTTGGCCCTGAGCCTCAGATTCAAAAAGGACCCTCATTCAGAAAGAGGGCTTATGCATGTGCTTACTTTTAAGTAACCATTTGTTTAAATGTGAGTGTGTATTTAAGAACCTGCCTTAACAAAGATTTACCAAAGCATACCTTTAAGCATTTAACTGAACTAGGGTCTAAAATAGTATAGAGAACTTGGACGAGTGCAATGCAATTAATAGTCACACAACAAATTAGTTTGGGGCATTAATAGATTGAAAATAAACACTGAGTGTTGCCAAGCCAAAATTATGTTGTTTGCAAACTCAAAAAATGATTTTGTCATCACTTCCCTAGTTTTTATATTCCTACCATAAAAGGAAGAATTAAAAGAGTAAAAAAGTATTTCAACACATTTTCTGGTATGCAAAGTGCTGCATACAGGTGACCCTACATAGATTAATAGGTTTTGAAAAGATTAAATGAAAGTATCTTCATGCTCCCCTGAAGACACTATATAGATCGGTGGGCCATTTCTGCCTAGAGTTCTATGGTAGGTCATACAGAAAGCTGCTGTGACAGGAGTCAACTCCCATGGCCTGGTCACAATACTGGCCCACTCACCTGTCTAAGGCAGTCTGCCCAGTCTCTCCTGCCATGCTTTGTTGTTAAGATACTGGTTGTAAAAACATGGGATGCTTCCCATTTATGCCCGCAATGCCTAGGGGTGTGTACACAACTCCAACTTCCCTTTATCATGTCCCATGCCTTGCAGATGGCATCCTTAAGTTGCTCTCTGCTCCAGCTTGTGGCTGGGCCAAACTCAGCCCTCATGCATTTGTCCTTTCACTCCACCCCATTGAGCCTCATTCACCCCACCTGCTCTTACTTGGCCTGTTGCACTCTGTCCGCTCTCACTGGGCCTCTTGCATGCTGCACCTCACTGGGCCATACCCAACCTGCCCTGCTCCTTTGAGCGACCCCATAGGCAATCAGGCTTGCCTGCTTATACTCCTTGGCTGGGCACGTGCAGCCTCTTGGGCCCTCGCACGATCCTCATCTGAATGGCGAGCAGCCAATTTGCCTTACCTTGGATGAAGCTCTAACCCAAGCTCCTCTCTAGGTAACTCATCACTCTTGCCCCCTCATTAGGGCCAGCTACTCACCCCTTCCACCCACAACTCCCAGCGGCTGCATCACTTGGTCTCAGGCCCAACTACAGGCATCTGAAGATCAACCTTGACCTCACTGCCCCCTCCTGGGGCTTCCACTCTTGCCCTCACTCTAGGGCCTACCGCTCACCGCACCTTCTCTAGGGCATCACTACTATGGCCCCTTCTGACTAGGGTGACTGTAGCCTTACGCCCCCACATGGGATTGTCCCCACTACTCACACTGGGCTCAGGTGCCTCTCCTTAGGTGTGCCTGCCCCACTACACTCCAGTCTTAATGCCCCACCAGATGGTGGGGGCTGGAGTTATCAGGTGCCCCTACCCACCTTTCACTGGGGAGGTAACTGGCCTGACATTTCTGGGGGACTGTCCCACCATGGGCAACCCCACCAGACTGCCCTTTCCTGGCAGAGTGTAGTTTCCAGTCATGCCCAGGAGGCCTACCTGCCTGGGTCTAGTTCCCCTGCTAGGGCTCCTGGGTGAAGTATTTAGGCTCTCTCTCTCCCTGGACCCAGCTCTCACTCTGACCCTCGTTCAGATACCTTCCATCCACAGGGTGTATTGCAGCCTCCTGCATAAAAGCCTGCATGCTGGCTGATCCCTACCATCTTCAGCTGTGATGTCCCCTCCAGGACCTTCAGCCCTTATAGGCTCTGGCCCCACCTCCAGGCCAGTCAGGATGCCAGATAGTTCACCCTGGTCCTGGCCTGCCTCTCGCATTGGACTTAATTGCCCTTCAGCTTTCAGGCCCTTGCCCTCCTGCATTGACTAGTCCCTCCTAGGTCCCTCCTAGGCCCCACCATAGAGCCCTCAACCCTAATGGAGGTTGGTCTAATGCCCCCATAATGCTGGCTGAGGCCTCTATCTACTGGGCTCACCCAAGACCCTGGCCTCACCCCTGCCAGATCTATTCAGGGGTTTGCCAGGCCCCTTTGTAGGCCTACAAGCTGTTAGCCCCATGCCTAGGCTTGGCCCTGCCTTTACTAGCTCCTACTTTTCTTCCATGGGCTTGGGACCCCACTGGGCCCTGTAGATACCTCCTGCCATCCCCCTAGTTCCTCTAAGGTGTTCCAAGCAGTGGGTCAGCTGGTGTTGTTGCTTCCCAGCTGCCAGCAGCAGACTGATGCCTCAGTCCTGAAAGCCTAGATCTAAAATGGCCACATCATCAGGGATGGCCCACAACTGCCAGCTGCCTGCTCTCAGCCCTTAAAGTGGCAGGCATCAAAGGTGCTCTGCCACAGCTGCTCTAGCAATAAGTAACCAGGCATTTTGGTGCCTGGTGCAAATCATGTGAAGAACACCCCATAACAATGTTTATTATGTATTATTGTTTACTTTTTTTTTTAAAGAAGACACGTGCAAGATATAATGTGAGAATACTTTAAGTACATACAAATATGTGTTTGGCACAAAACACGAGCACAATATACTACACACAAACAACACAATGTAAGGTAGGTACTATGTCAAGATGTCTACAGAAGTTAAACAGCAAGTAAGGAGCAGAACAGAAAAGCTATGGGTTAGTAACAAAAAAGTTTGAGGAATATTATATACCCAAACAAAATGAAACCTTTGAAAGTTATAATTTCCACATGAGACAGAAGAAAGAATGTGAGACAATAGAGTTTGTCAAAGACCTCAGACTGCTGAGCTAGACATGCAACTTTGGAGACCTAAAAGAGTCCATGATTAGAGACCAAATAATATTGAGTATAAGGGATACAAGCCTCAGGAAAAGACTGCTACAGCAGTGTTTCTTGACCCATGGATCATGACCCAAAAGTAGGTTGCAAGAATGTATGAAAGGGTTGTGAACAAAATTGAAAAATGGATTAAACTTTAAAGACGTCTCAAACTTTAAAAATGGATTCTCCTTTAAGGGAGAAAAACATGGGAAACCCTGGCTTTTCACTTGCAGACTGTCAGAGTTCCAACCTGCAAGGGGCTTCTTGGGTGCCCTACCCCCCACCTGTCTCACCCCACACACTGAAGAAATGGGACCTGGGGTGGAGGTGGGGGCAGCAGGTCAGGAGTGAGGAGCACTGAGTTGACACTGTCCATCAATGTTTATAAATGGGTCCTGGTGTAAAAAAGGTTGAGAACCATTGTGCTAGAGGATCCTGAGCTTAATTTGGAAAAGGCAGTTAGAATGTGCCAAGCAGCTAAGAGAACAAATGCCAGGCTGCAGAACCTGGAGGAAAAAACATAATAAGCTGAAGTAGACAGGATTACAAGACTGAAAAAAACTAAGGCAACATACAAACAATACAGAATATAGTCCAAAAATAAATTAAATAATTTACTTGTGTGAAGAGGGTAATTAATTTAAAATCATATCTCTATATTGTAAAAGTCATTACATTCTGGGTTTTTAACATTAAATATGCAGTTATACTACATTATGAAAAAAACATTACTTCCATTTGATTTGGCACCCCCAATATGAAGATGCCTGGTGTTGCTACACTGTTGGCACTCCCTTTGGTATCATACTGAGTAGTTTACCCTATTTCCTGAAGACAACAAAAGGTACTGGGGACTCCAGTGGTGCAAGGCAAAGAAGGAACACTTTGCATGGAGGTTCTGATTCATGAAGAGCCTGAAAACACTGTTCAGATTATTTTGATGTCAGTCCCTACTTTAGCTTAACTAAAGTATCAAATGCTGCAGTGCAATGTCTCCCACTGGTGTGAGTGGATATGAGAGGGGTGAGAGTTGGGATGGGGTGGAAGAGTAGTCTTGAAATACAACAAAAGGAGTGATCTATCAAACACCAGGTTTTGTCTCTCTTTCCCAGAGGATGATGATAGAGGACATCTTCCAGATGGTACAATATCAAAAGAAGTAAGCTCATATGTAAGAAAATTTAGATAAAGTATGAGCCATGAAAGAGACAAGTAATGCTAGAATAAGGGGGAAAAATCTTCAATAAGCTATTTGGAACGTGGACTTCTGAACTCAAGATATCTGCCCCTTGAGCTTCACAGTGATCCATTGTGTCATCACATGTGCAGGTCACTTGTGTTTTCTTTTCTTTTAGCTGGCCTGAAGGTTGCCATGTCTTTTAGCAGAGAACCAATCCAAAAGTGATTCATATTTTCATCAACTTTAGGGATTGACTACTTTAATGAACTCTGTATTTGGCTGAAAGCAGTTATAGAATTTCCAGCTATTTTGGTATGTAGCAACCAAGCTATTAGATGGGGAAATCCAACAACTACACCCTGCATGTTCTACTTTCAACTTGTTTGTTTCTGACTTCACTTCATGATGCTGGACCCTAGCTACATCCTCCATTTTAAATCCCAGCATAACATTTTTGCTCCATGAGGTTATTGTTGCTTGCTGATGCAAGTGTAAAGTAATCAGGAACCAGGAGGGCAACCAGCTATCAAATTCCTTATTGCTTAGCTGTTTTAATTTGGAAATTGTTATTTAAACATCACAGTATGGAATCATAGGAGATGGTTAGTTTTAAACTGTGCATGTAGAAATGAGAGAGACAGAGAGGAAATAACCTACTTAATTTATGAATCACTTTTTGGACAACCTGGCTGTATCTAGATGAGTGCAGACATTTGGTTCCCCAGAAACAAGTAGCAGTGGTGCACTTTGCACCACAGCTACTTGTTCTGGGGGAATGACCATGTCACGTGTACTTTGGTGTGCAGCAAGTTGCCCCAGGTGGCATAGGGGAGGCTGGGGCCAGCACTGTGCTAGCCCCAGCAGTTTTACCTGGGTCATGGGGCTGCAGCAGCAGTGATCCTCCCTGGCAGATCCTCCCTGTGGCTCCAGGTGGCTCGAGTCCACTTTTCAGCAGCACATGGTGCCTGTGTGTGTGCTGCTCCAGGTTTTTTTGTGGTTTTTTTTTACCCTTGTGGCCATGCTTGTCTGGATGTACACTCAGAGACTCTTATCACTAAAGACATTTTAACCAATTTTGTTTGTGTATGCACCATTTAAAATGTCATCTTATACTTTTTATTCTAAATTATATTTTGGAAAATCTCAAGAAAAACAACAGTGAATGCCTGATCTATACAAAAATGTCAATGTTTAACATTTGTGAAAGGTATCCTATACATGGTATAACTAAAAATAAAGGGCCAAATTGTTTCTAATGTTGCTCCTATGATGTCAATAAAAATCCTGGGTCTTTTAAGAAGATCAAACAAATTCAAAGTAACACTGCAGTTTTCTTCCATAGATCAGGAAGAAAAACTAATTTGTGTGGTTGAAAAGACTAGCCTTCTGCTGAGCTGGATTTTATTCTGCTTTTCATTTTCTGTAATTGCAGCAAAATAGCTACTCCTCAGGGGCACATTAGGAAAAGAATAGTAATTAAGCTTATGAAAGTATAATCTGTGTAAAAATGAATTAGAATTGACTCAATCTAAAACTGAAGTACTGCAGGACAAAATGGAAAGCTAGTTAATTCCTGCATATAGCTTATTGAAATGCATTTCCAGACTTATCAATATGAACTCTATGATTCTTGTTCCAGCTACTATACTTCTCAGGAACTCTAATCTCCATGTAAAATAGAAAAGGTGGTATCACTGGACAGCAAATACATTAGTCTCCTCCCAAAGGTCCCATTTACGGAAATCCAACTGAAAGCCTAAAACTAAATAAATACAAACCCCGCTGATAAATGAGCCCATGCAATCTATCACCACCACCACAAATGTGCACATTGTTTTTTCAAAATATATAGAATATGATTTATTTTATACAAGGCCCACTAGTGAAAAAATCTGTATCTCAGTGCTAATAAAAGATATTTTTCCATCACATTTTCTCCCCAATGGAAGGGATGAAGTGTTTTGATGTCATATAGTATTGTAGACTATTATATAATAATTTTGACCAAGTTCTTTTCTGCTTGCGGGCAAAAGTTAGAATGAAGCTAACAAACAGAGAATCAGTTGCTATTTATGCGTGTTTCACATACCAAGCAGCCTGTGAACCCAAATTGGGACATAGGCTATGTATCTACTTCATCTATGGACCTAGTAAAATCATAAAAGACAAAACAGGCTATGGAATGTTTTTAATTTGGCCCAAAAGGCCCGCTCCAAAATCCATTGATATCAACTGAAATATTCCATTCACTTCAAAGTGCTTTGGATCAGGTCAGGGATGAAATCAGGGGAACACACCAGAGTTCTGTAAGACACGTTTTTTTCACAGACTTCTATCTTACAGCATCTAAATCCAGTGTGGACATGATTAGAACAGATTGCTAAATCTGTTATTTGTGTTTACATTATTATACAAAAGCAAAAAAGAGGTTTCCATGGGACACTCCAGGTTTTCTAGCTGTAAAATACAAAGCCAGAAGTAAAAAAGGCATCACAGCACCCTGCTGTCCTCCCGTAAACTTAGTGCTCTTTTATAACCAGTTCAATCTTCCTCAAAGAGCAGAAGACTAGAAAATTAGCAATTAAACACTATGTTAATTAGCCCATTAGTGAATCTGAACCTTAGCAAAATCCTTGGTGATGAAAGCAGGGTAGATTATCACTGAAAACAAGAGAATCATCTGTTTTGCCAGCTTTGCTAAGGATTCCCAAGTATATCCAACACTTAAGGAATCTGATACTTGAAATGGTCTAGTTCAGGAGGATCTTTCTGCATTAGTAATATTATATATAGGGTGACCATATGGGACAATGTGAAATCTGGGACACTGCTCATCCTCTGCCCCCACCTCTCAAGTCAATGGCACTGCTACAGACAGAGGCATGGGCAAGGAACCATGGTACAGCTCTGGTATTACTATTCAGGCAGCTAAGGGAGTCAATGGCCCATTAATGACCCATTGTTTTTTACTTCACAGTTAACAATCATCTCCACTTTTTAATGGTCATTCCACTAATTATGGTAACTTATTTTAGGGCAATTTTGCTGTCTGCTAGGGCTTGCTATTTCACAGGTCAGGCCACTCTGCCTTTCCAACCCATGCCTGGGACACTCATTTTAACTTTCACCAGCTGGCTAGGACCGGTCATTGAAACCTGGACCTCTCCCAGCCAAAACGGGATGTATTGTCACCCTAATTATATACAAAATTGCTTGTTTTTCCATTGCAAACCATATTATATAGTGACCATGTTACTTTTGATTGTCATTCAGCTTTTAAAAAAAAATATTTTAGGCATTTTAGAAATACATCATCATCCATCACTGGAAACACTGATCTCATATGTGAAAAGAAATTAGGAATCATATTAAGAATGATAAAAAAGGGTGCTAACATCTTGTGCAATATCGTATTGGGATTTACTGAACGTACAAATATGTTTAATCAGTGTGGTTGAACTACATTCAGGGCATGCATGATAACTATAAAGCTTTATGAAGAAACTGTAACTACTGCAATTGCTTCATAGGTAATCAAACAACTAGATTGGTATAAAACAAACATTATAAATAATGGGTAGGAACAGATTCATTTGCTAAGAATATACACACATTGCAATACTATGAAACAAAAAAATCTCAGCTACAACATAATTTATGGTCATCACAGTTCTAGTCTGAGATACACAGGCATGCAGTACAGCGTATCCTGAAAAAATATGGAACTGGTTTTGAGCGTGCAGGACTCATGCTATTTTTCTGCTATTCAAAACAATGTGCTTACTGTCAACGGAAAAGGATTTACTTTTGTGTTAGAAAAATACATTTTTTTCTCCAGAAAACATTGTACCACTGGGGAAAAGAGTCATTAGTCAAGTGATCCTCATTTTGTATATGAAAGACTTGCCTAGTGTATTTCACATAATGTAACGAAGGTGACATGCTGCAAACAAAACCAATAAGATGAAATACAAAGGAAAAGGAAAGGCAAGGAAAGGAAACAAAGGAAAAGGAAAAGAAAAAAAAATGACTCTATCTAGCTTTTGCTATTACATGTAAATATAAAAAACCCTTGTATATAACAGCTGGTTGGTGTTTAGTGTGAAATGCATTGCTGTTTCCTTTTAGATGCTACTGGACAGGTGTCCTCATCACAAAAACTGTGACAACAATTAGCAGCAGCTGACACCATTGTCTCAGACAAGCTGTAAATGAGCATAAAACAAAATGAAAAAATAGTCAAACTTCAAAGTAATCTCTGTGGAAAAGAACTGCCGTATTAGCAAGGGCCACTACTTAAACTATGCCTGCTTTCTAGATAGGGTAAATAGGGGACTAATTTAATTTACATGTGCAAATTGTAAACATGCTTGGTAAAGCAAGCAATTTATAAAGCAATTATAAAATACATCAATTGCACAAAATATGAAGTCAATAGAATGGGGTCTCCTTGTGGTTTCACAACCAGTGAGGTGATCCACTACTGTCTCCCATGCACATGAGTTTAACACATCATTATAACATATATTCTAATATATGAATGAACTCTTTTTATATCTGATTTAGGATAGATCCAGTTTTCATGACACTACGGCCATGATTCCATCTTGGGTCAAAGCATTAAAATAAGACACAGGTTTCACTTAGTTAATATTATCTTACAGGTTAAAATTAACATGACTGTCAAGATTTTATTTTATTCCTGCATCAGAATAACTAATCTACAGCAATACTCACAGTATCTGTAAATCCACAATCCACCTGACACCAGAACCACTTAGGTCTCATGCTATGGCTGTTACCTAGGTAACCAATATTTAGCCACAGAAACAGAGTAAACATACAGTGAAGAAGGCCTTTTCCCAACCCTGAGACATATAGGGAAACATTTCAGTTTTTAAGGATTCAGTATTTTTCAAGGAATGAAGGAAGCAACATGGGAAAAAAAAAAACTATGCCCTAATGGCAAGCACTCTAGAAGAGATTACATTTAGGTAACATGCCACAGGTGGCAGCCTGGTCTACCCATTTGCCCTCTTCTTACATCTTTGGCATCACCTCCTAATTCTGTCTTTTATGCAGCAAATACAACTCCAGATTTGTCTGTTCCAGACACAACTTTCCCTTTGATTCCTAGAGGAAGTCAGACCAGAATGACAGCCTGACATGTACAGCTGATACTTTTAAAATCAATGGGAATAATGTGAACATTTAGCGCATATTCAATTAAAGGTGTAATGGGTTCTGATGCATGGCCCCAACAATTGCTACATGTGCATGGCAGGAGGTGTGATTGTAGGATCAGGGATCAGATCCCAAGTGCGCCGTATTACTGGTGCAGCAGGAGCTTAGAATCATCATCCTGGGCTCTGCCTATAGCCATTCAGCTGACCCCACTCTCAACCTCAGACTCCCAATTATCTGACTGCTGGTTCTGGCCTCCAAGGCATATCAGAGCTCTTGGGGGACAATCCCAGCTTTGGGGGATGCAGTCAGGTGTGCCTAATCACATGCTCAATTTAAGGTGCAATAGGAATCAGACACAGAGGGCGTTTGTTTATACACATGCTTTGGGAGGTGTAGGGGGTATTTTAATTAGTACAGCTCTGAGAGCCGCGCTAATTAAAAGTGCCCACAGCATCATGTGCATCAGCATCTCTGCACTGAAAAATGGCAGTAGGGTGATGCCGGAGGCTGCTGAAGCATAATTTCCATGCTCCAGCAGACTTAGTTAATTGAGTCTGCTCAGACACACTGTAATTCCAGTGCGTCGGAGCAGGCTCCCTGCACATGTATAGGAGCCCCAAGTTTTTACGCATATTTTTTGTAATAACTTTGTCTATTATTCCTTGTTTTAACATGCCATTAATTGCATTGTGTGGCCAGGTTACTATTTAAGACAATCAAATGGTTAATCACACCTTAAGTGTAACATCTGCCAGGTACATTATAGACAGACATACCAAGGCCAAAGAAAAAAGAAACCAAAGATATTGTGGAAAATATTGCAGTCAAGTGGCTCATAATACTGACTGAACAGATAGGTGTTCTCTGTTCACCCATTTTCCTCAGGGCAGTCTTATTCACTCAAGTATCCTAGAACTGGATCCCAAAATGACAGAATCTTACCTTCTGCCTGTCCATGTGGATATCAATCAAAATGGCAGAGGTTATAGATACACTCAGTTGCCTAAAGTAGCAGTATCTAGCTGTGTTCTAACTGAAGTGCTAAAGTCATACCTCATCACAGAAATACCTAGGATTTCATAATGCTTAACTCAATGCCACAAAATGAAATCCAAATTAAAGGTAACTAGGGTGAATACATTCTTGCATTACCACATTTTATATGTATGATATATATTTCGGATTCTGTCTGTCTGTCTGTCTCTCTATGAATTTTATACATATATATAGCATTGTTGGTTGTAGCTGTGTTGGTCTAAGGACACAGGCAGACAAGGTTCTGTGGGTAAATGTGATATCTTTTATTAGACCAAGGGTTTTATATAGTGTGTGTGTGTGTGTGTAGAGTAAGTGGGACCACTAATTATTAGCATACTAGATAAATAAGATTGAAAAACAAAATATCTAGTCATTTAGTCATCTAGTTGATCCCTTTTCTTTCCAGAATATTGTTGTATTTCTGCTTTTGAAGTACAGAAAATGAATATGAGTCATAGCAGAGATGAGAACAAAATGTTATATAAATGCATGAGATTCAGAGGACAATGAAGAGTTTCACTTCAGTCTGTATTTTAGCATAACCTTTTTAAAAACAGGGTCTCGGAGTTGCCAATCCAAAAAGCTATTTTCAATGACAATCTGCAAACTTTTTAGTGATGACCAAACCTTTTTACTAACATATGGTTTATATAATGTAATGTAACCCTTTGGCCAGGCCCTGGACAGCAGTAACAAAGGTTCAAATTTAGGAGTTCAACACCACCTTTCTAAATCTGGCTTCAGCTCCCACCCAGAATAAAGACCTGACGATATTGTGAGGTCCCTTCCAGGCCTAACTTCTATGAAATTTATGAACACCCCAGTACCCCCAACTGAGCTCTGCGTCATGCAGCTCAATTTTTTATGAACTTTATGGACAAATGTTTTTAGTCTTCTTTTTAATGGATTATCCTTATATCTAAAGAAAGTAGTTGGAAAGTAGTTTCCTGTCTCAAAGATCTGGGTCTGCTGGCATGGGATGTTCTGACTGGGATCCACATTTTCTTTAAGCCTATAGTGGAGATGGGAGTGCAAAAAACTTGAATCTAGAGTATGTCCATATCATATTGATACTATTGAATTTTCTTTAATTTGCAAAAACCATTATTTAAAACGAGTACTATTACTATCCTGGTTCTAGTCTCATTTGTTAAACAGATGACATTGCAAAGACCTACATACTTTGACCTTCCACACCTGCTAAATACAGTGGAAAATATCTTCAATATAATCTTTTGGGTTTGCTAAGAAATCTTCAGAGTATATTTCCCAGAAACGTTAGAAATCTTCAAGGGGTAGGGCTCATGCCTTTGAAAACTACAGAAGAATACCCAAACCAAGTTAATCTGAAACATATTTTAGAATATCAAATCTGAATGCTTTCTCTTGCAGTGCTAGTTTTTGCTGTCATCAAGTTACAGTTTAGCAATCCTGTTCCAACACATTTTATTAAAATTGCAATTGGCAGAAGTTGTTGCTTCCTGCATTTCTGTATTTGCATTTATGAACACAAAATAGCATATTGTAAAGAAGACAGTGAAAATAATGTTTTGTTTTGTTTTTTAATATATTCTTCAGTAGTTTTGACAGATAAAATGACCCACACATTTTGGCAGACTTATAGGAAAACTCCTGTAAACTATTCTGAGATTGTATTACACTGCATACAGTCTATTGTGAATATTGCTCTCAAATTTTAGGCTTCAAAGACATATTATATACTTAGGATTTTTTTTTAAATAGTCATTTTCATATCCTCAACACACAACATATAGATCTTTAACATATGCATGTATATACAAACATATGTGCATGCATGCATTCTGATATTGTTTCTAGTAGTCTAGAGTCAGTACATAGTTACCTTCTCGAATGGTATTTTTAATTGGTCTCAAATATATGCACAAGACTTCACAAGAAACATTTCTGTGCAGGAGTTTTTTTACATGTAGTACTCTCTAGCTGGAAAACAACTTCAAGACATAAAAGCCACTTCCTGAGAGTGGGAAATATTAGAGCTGCTTGGTAGCTCTTCCTGTTAAAGGAAGAGTTTGGGTATCTGGCTTATTTCCCCAGCAGGAGATGTTGGGGCAGACAGATGGCTCCTTATGTAGGAAGCTCTGGAAAGGCTTTCCAGTGTATGACGCTGCTCATATGCCTATTAGGGGGGTTACCACAAATCAGTTTTTATTTGGAAGGACAATTTTTAACCAGATTGATAAAAAATACCAATGACTTAAGAGACCAATTCTTCACTTACAATGAAATAAAACTACTCTAATTAGAATCATTTGTTGTTAACACAATTCATCTGCTGCTAAACATAGTTTAGAATTTGGATCCATATGAAATCAAAGATGCCAGATGCAGACCCTACTGTCCAGCAATCAATCTTCCTTTTCATTCTGTACCTCTTTTATTGAACCAGCTTCCTTTAGAACTTCACAGCTGCCCCGTGAGCCTGACCTTCAACCTTCTGCCTCACTTAGTATAACAACTATTATTAACATTGTGGTCTTTTATTGCATATCACCTGCTATTGTCCTTTTAAAGATACACTTTATATCTTTCTAATAAGCACTCCTCCCTCATAAATATTTGGAAGCCTGATGCACTTTCTTTTTTTTAAATGTTGATTTTTTTCAAATGTTTTTTTCAAAATGCTTAATGGGTATTAGAGGAATAACAACATACTATTCTGTATATCATATAATGTGTTAATAATGCAAGAACTATTTTGTAGTTTAAGTGGTTTCTTAAATTTAATTGTATTATCTTAGGCAATTCATATTCTTGTCTGGAAAAGGGAATTTAAGTAATTTCCTGTCTCAAGGATCTGTTATAGCATTCCTGAAATCTATTGATAAGCTACTATCTACTTAATGGGAAGGTTTTAAGGAAAGCATTAGATGAGATATGTAGATGTCTTGTTGATTTCTTAAAAGAAAATACTTTCCTAAATGAGATCTTGTTCCTTGTATTTTAATGAACAGGCTAAATGTATGGAAACAATCCTTCTTGTTATTCCAGAAAGCCCAATTCCAGGACCAGCAAGAAGCAAAGTTTGTAGTAGGAAATGAGAATGAACAGATTTTAGTTTTAAATGGAGGAAGATGTTTTGGCATTTCTTATTTTAATATATGCCAGTTTTACTAGAGCTACACACTCTTTTGAAAAGGTAAAAAATTAATAGTGAATGATTTTAAACATAATATTCAACTGTCCCCCAAAGCTAACACAAAATAGAAGTTTGGGGCAGATAAAGCATTGAATCTTGGGTCTTGCAATTAGTGGGCCCAATTATGCAGTTTAGGAATTTCTACTGGCCCTGAACCTAGTCATGGTTGAAGGCAGAAATTTAGGTCACATCCTCAGCTAATGTCAATCAGTTCAGTTCTGTTATAGTCAATAGAACTAGGTCACATTTTTCCAGCTGATGATATGACCCACTGTCTTTACTGCTATTATAAAACAAGGTATACTTTTATAAAGTTATAAAACTGAGAAGGTAATAAATAAGATTAACATTGGCCAACATTTCACCTTTCAAATGACATTATTTAAGGAAAAAGATGAATGTAGCAACTGTGCTGTTATAAATTTGTCTATGGCCTTGTTCATTCAATAAACTGATAAATGGTAATTGAAGTTAGGTACAGATTATGGATGTTCATTGCCTTTACAAGCATGACACTTACTGTAATTTTGCACTTAATATGCTTATTATAATCCAGCTTTGTGCTAGTACCATTTTTAAAGCATAAATTTTCCCATATAAAAACAACTGCTTAAATTGCCTCTTTCAGTGCTATTATAATTCAACATTCTCTGCTGAATGTTTTATATTGGTGCACTGTGACAGGGGATAAGGAAGAGATATTTAAGTAACAGTATAAGGAAATTAATCTTTAGACCCAAACTGCCATTGTTAAATATCCCTATATATCTCTATTAGGAAAAAAGTCAAAAGTCAACAGACTAACCTCCTTATTTTTCCATCAATCAATTGTATCCTGCAGCAAATTGGTTTTAGGATACAAAATCAAAAAGATGAAAAAAAGGATGATTACACAAACATGCACTTCAAGAAGGTAGAAAAAACTATGAGGATGATTCTCTGGAAAAAATATGTTCAGTGAAATAAGGTAAAAGAGTGCTCTCATGTTATAACAGTTTTATTAATGAAATAGTCAAATGGGACCTTCTGGTTTAACGCAGTAAATCTTTACTAAATTCCAATTACTAGTGAAGTAATGGACAGGGAGCAATTTTCTCTCTGCAAGTGAAAGCAATGTGTATTCTTTACGTAAAATTTCTAACAATTTTGGAGACAGGATCAGGCATTTAGAAATATAAAAAGCTATTCCTACATATGACTATTACATAGATAAATAATAGATACAATGTATTAATACATTGCTTTAATAAATCTATAAACCGGCATGATTCTGTTGTCTCTAAAGAATGGTGCTGGTTTATTACTTCATCACAGCAAGGGGTTCATTCTGTTGACATGGGGCCATACAATATCCTACACGTGGGAACTGAGCTCCTACTGCTATGAATGGAAGTCTGGAACAAAAGTTATCAGTCACATTGTATTCACATTTTGTGAAAAAGGAAGTGCAGAGGAACAGCTTGAGAGGAAGGCTCTGGGTTTGGGACAGATTTCAAATTAAGTTATTTTATGATGCAGTTTGTACAAAACAAATGCAAGATGAATTCACTAATGGTGAATTATCTAAACTTTCTGAATTTGGGGTATTTTAAAACTTATACTAGACCAACATAAGTGCACATACTGTACTATACTTGTATTAAAACAGCTGTGAAAACCTATAGCGTTTAAGTATTATGGTGAACCTCCTTTGTCATAAAAAAGGGACTAGAACCTTACCCAGGTTATGAATAATGGTATAATGAAAGAAGACACACCTCTCTATCTTTCAGCTCTTCAACAGCTGTACAGATAAAACAGACCTAGGTTGAAATCTTAGCTCTATTGAAACCAAGGACCCAACCCCATTGACTACCAAAGACCTAAAATTTCTGGGCATGCTGCAGTGAAGAGACCTCTTTTATGGATATGCAGGTGGGCAGGAAGTGATAAGTCAGGGTTTGAAAACTGGCAGACCCTTAGCTTTGCTTGCCCCCAATTCACTAACTAGTATATCAGAGCTAGGGAGAAGGATGCAGTACACAGTGGAAATAGGTCAGGATACCACTGGAGAAAGGAGGGAATTATGGTCCCTTGAACCACAGTTCTTTCTTGGGACATCTCTGTATGCATGCAGCAATGGTTGATCCTTTTCTACAGGGTGTCACAGACAGTCTAGCCCCAAGTGAAAAAAACCCAAAAAACAAAATAAGAAGGAAAAAACAGTGACTTCCAAGCATCTTTACTAAATGTAGGTTATTATGTAATGTTGACTAAAAATTACTAATCTTGTAGATGATGAAATTGATTTAAAAAGCAGATTTTCTAGCCAAGTAACTTGCAGCTCAATGACTTATGTTTATACCAATTCACTGCTGAACATCCCAAGAGAAACTGCCACTGACAGACTGCATTTTTGTGCCACTGTGATTTACAGACTACCTTAGGGACAGTTACATAACTGTTTATTTAAACTCACAACTTCTTGCAAATCCAACACAATTCTTTTGTTATCGTAATCTCTTACAGGCACATGTACAGCAAGAATGAAATTGGATATATATGACTTTGCCTGTCTGACTTGTGACTCACAAAGTCCCTCATGTCTAGTCACTAAACTTCTGGGGAACAGCTGCTGGTCCCACACTGAAACTAAGAACTTTTGAGCTCTTCTGATTTATGTTAATTCCCGTGGGAACAATGACATGAAAAATGAACACCACTTGTAAACAACGATATCATTTCTTTCAACATTAAAATATATATCTATTGCAAAATATACTGATCTCTTTACCACCTTTTTACTTTGAAAGGTTTATAATGTATTGATCTAAAAGAAAATGAAAATCATTAGAGGCAAATGTAGTCCCTTCCTCTCTGGCCATGGAGGTATTATTGTTTGCAGCAGAAATGTCACAGTTGTTGTATGTGGAAGAAATGGGAGAGGTAAAAGTGGTATTCGTTTTATGTGGTGATAAAGTTGGGGTTGGGGAAGGTGTGATTGTGGAGAGATGGTGTTATATTCATCCTCAAGACATTATCTCACTGTTTCTCTGAGGGCAGCAATTTCTTCAATATTTGAGACTTCATAGCTACTTTGTGGCTTAGAAAGGAGAATTCTTTCCTGGTGCTTAGTTGAAGGACAAGGACTAAGGACTGAGGTAAGAGAGGAAAAGGAGGTAGTGCTTGATTTGCTATCAATGTTAATGAAATATGATTAAAGTATCCCTTAACCTTCTTAAAACAATCAGTAACTCTATGTCTGCAGCCATCTTCATGACTGAACAATTGCTGGCTGCCTGCTGTACATTTATTACTCTGACGCACTTATGGTAAAAACATTTTTCAGGTGGCCGAATCATGACATCCAAGCACTATAGGCACAGAGAGCCCTAAACTGAAGGGGACCGGAGCGATATTGCCCCATAAGTTAAAGAACACTTGTGTGTCATAGAGAAGTGGTCATGGGGGCCTTCTAGTGTCAAACTTTCTATATGAAGAGATTGAAAAAAGGAGTAAAGGCATGGTAAGTGAGTCTGCAGCTATGACAAACTATTGGCCAGTGAATTAAACATCCATGGACACTACAGAACATATCACTGAACATGTCTGTAGAAAATTGAAATTTCTTCTGCGTCTACTTCAGGACTTCAGATTAAAATGTTCTATTTAATTATTTCATTTCGCTTGGATTTATTTTTTTGAAGTACAAAAACATAAAGAGATGACAGAAGATTTTACATTTGTGTGATGTCTGCAGCAAGCAATTTTCTTAACCAAACAGAGCCCAGACAATTTTTTGAATTTCCTTGTCTAAACATTCAAAATAACCAAATTAGCATATTTGTAATTCTATGTAAATGCCACATTTGTTGACCTGTGCAGCAACTGTTTTTATATCAACCTAGTAAAAGCCTTATATAAATATTAACACTAAATTTAGTGGTGAATACCAAGTGCAAAGACCACATACTGAAGGAGGCTTCTTATTATAAGATGTCATATTCTTGCTTTTAATGTTAAATGTATGTAATGTATTGATGTGGTACATTGCTTAATGATCCACAGGCCAATAAGTCCAGAGTGACGTATTGTTTCTATAAAACCTGAAGAATACTGCAGAATTCTAGTTGATTTCATTTCAAAAGCCCATGCATTATTCTGAGAATGTTTAAAGCATAGGCTGAACTGGATCCAGCTTCTGAAATATTCTTGATTGGTATAATTTGAAAACAAGGCGTCTTTAATTAATCTGTGGAGGTATTAGTCAAAGATGTCCTCTTTCCCATTTCCTATTTGGAGCCCTTTGCACACAGAATTAAGAAAAATACAGCTATCAAAGGGACTTTAATAGGGGCAGGGGAGCAGGAGACAGCATTTTATGCAGATGTTTCATTAATGATTGCCAATCCAATTGCCCGGCTCCCCAGTGTGCTAAAGAGATTAAAGACTTTAGTGCAGTTTGGGGTTTAAGGTACATTACATGGAATGTGACTCATTGGATCTGGGAATTGAACTGCAGCAAAATACAAGACAAACAAACAAATGGCTGTCAGCAAAAGTGTAAAAGCAACGCTGAAATGTTGGGACTTTTGGAAACTGGAGTGTACCATCTGGGGAGAGTTGTCTTGCTACTTAAGAACAGACTCATTCAGGAGATGAAGATAGAATGAAAGGGGAAGGGGGGACTAAGGTGATATCTAAACATGGATTTGAACTTGGCTAAAAATGAACTTATGTTCAACTCTCCACCCCCATAAATGTCTTAAATGACCTTGTGTAAATCATTTAATCTCCCTATCCTTCAGTTCCCCATCCATAATGGGGGTAGCAGCGTTCTGTTATCTTGCAGGGAGTTCTGAGGATAAGACAGATGCATAGATAGAGAGATAGAACTGGATTCAATTCCCAACTTTGTCGTAGACTTTTTGGCAAGTTGCTTAAAGCTTTCTGTGCTTCAGTTGCCTCATAAATTAAATGAAGGCAGGCGCTAAGATAGGCACTAACCTTTTGGCAGAAAGCTTTCATGCACTGATGCCTGTAAAATGCTTCTGACACCCTATTGTCCTCCTCTTAAAATTATACATTATGCAACCTGTGATTCTGCTGTCTTCAAAAATACTGAAGTCAGACAGAATTAATATTCTTAAAATCAGGTTTTGTAAATTAACAACCACAGTGCGTTGCCATTTATACACGCTCCATAACAAAATGTGTTCCACATATCTTTTGTCATCTCACGATGGCAAGGTTAAAGGTGAGAGGTGTTGTTATTCTCATATGAGAATGAATCTTTAAATCAAAACAATGCTTTTAACATTTATTTTTAACTATTCATACTTCTGTCATTGCTTTAGGATTGGCATGTGGGTTGACTGTCACCTTAGGAGACAAGGAAAACTAGATTCTCAGTGTGCCATACAAGGCATACTAGAAGTAAATAAATGTGTATTATCAGAAGAAAGCCTTTTCTTAATTGTACTAATCTTGATTCAAAAACAGACTGCAGATTCCTGCATTACTAGGATAATGAAGTCAAACCTCAATGAACACATTTTTATTTAGGGGAAGAAGTGATTGTTTTCACCTTCAAAAGTAAAACCTCTAATTTCTACTGCTTCATCATGTAGAGTTCTAAATCATACCCACTGCCCAGCAGCAATGTTATAATGTGTATATCTGTGCATACCCCAACTTTCTCTTGTACTCCACAGACTGTATTGCCCAGGATACCACCCAAAAGAGGACAGAGAACAGCAAATGCAGAGATAAGCAAATATATACTACAGAAGGTGTATTTTGTCAAGAATGAAATGAAAGGGCCATAAGGAATTCAAGCAACTGAATGCTAGAACAGGAACTATACAACTAAATGATACAAGTACTAGAGATCAATATAAGTCCCCTGAGCACTTTCTCTTCATTTAGATTTCAGAGACACATCTTTCTCTTTCAGCCTTCATTTGTAATGCTTGTGGTTAAGTACCGTAAACTGAACGAGAGTGGCTAAAAGTAAAGTAATTTAAATAGTTAAAAGTTTTGTGTGTTTCTCCTTTTAAAACTTTTGTGTAATTTGGACTTTCTTTGCAACAAGGAAGTCAAATATTATTAATCTGACTTTGAAGAGATTGCATTCTTCTGGTATCAGTATGTGTCAGCACTAGGATAACTGGTTATTTATTTCTTTAAAATCTTACTTTGAAGGTTAATATGCAAATCCTTCTATATTTTATTTATATAAAGGCAGGAGAGGAACACTTGATGTCCTTTGAAGGCTTCAGTACACTGTAACTCACTTTTATAATGTTATGAAACGCCACACCTGGTATATAAAAGCCTTCTGAATTACTTCTGCAGTCAAGAGCCAGCATGGGTGGTGCCTATGTACCACCTTCCTAAAGGGCAGTTTCTTTAGACAGGAAATTCTTCGGTGGGGAACTATTCCTCTGAAATAGTGTCCTTTCTGATCTTCCCCTAGGGTAGTAATGCCAGTATCTAAATGCCCACCAGTCAGAGTTATACTGTACACTTCCCTCCCCCAAAGAAGGGAAAACCATCCTTCAAACCCAACACTTTGGAAAGCTCTACCCAATCTTCATTAAACCGAATGAATGTCAAGAAGTGCAATTTATCACATTTTTTTCTGTTATTGATACTTTACATTTCTTATGTAGAGTTAATATCCTGAAAAATGTGTATAGCTTAGTTTGTGACTTTATTTATTTTTACTTTGGTCAGTTGTGTCATCCCAAGGTTGGCTGTTATAACAATATTTATGATTCAACTGTTACCCAATACTTAGTTACCACTGGGGAGATAAGGAATTTTACTTTTTCTTCCTTTGCCTCCCAATGAACAGATCAGATACATCACACTGAAACCATTAATTCCAGACATTTTCCTTTTAATGACACAGAAATAAAGTGCTTTTCACAGAAACCAAATAGCATGGAAAAAACTTTTTTGAGGTAAAATATTTTAAGATCTATCAATTCTTTTACCAATTCACCACTACCATCATCCTTCAAGAACTATGTTTTGACCAACTCTTCAGTGACTGGGAAGTCCTGGATCAATATTATTTCCTATTGAATCTATTAAAAGTGTTTCAAGGGTTGGCCAGTGGAAGGTATTGGAGAGTCAAGTGATGTAATCTTTCTCTGACCCTTATTTCTCACACTTGATCCTACTAGTTCTGCAGCACTCCTGGCCACCAGCCATGCCACAAAGTATTCCTGTTAGTTTATCAGGCTACTCTGTGTATGTGTTACCCTCTAGTCAAATAGACAGTATTCAATTTTTTGATGTCAATGAAGTGCACTTGTGCAAAGTCTTGGAAGTCATCAATTCCCATTGAAAGGTGCTCAGTACCTATAAAGATAGGATCCATACTTGAACAGACTGTTGGTTTTCTTAATCAGGGAAGACAATATACAGCCAAGTTCAGAGGTTTGTCATGTCAATCAAGGTTCTCAACCTGTAGCCTTCCATTTTATTATAATCATGAAGGCAAGACAAACTGTAGTGAAAGGAAATGAGAAAAGCAAATGTTATGTCCTATCAGCTCATATGAAATATTGATGATAACTCATGTGGAAAACAAATTAATGTTGAAGTTTATCAGCACTTGACACATGCTCATGCTGAATAATTAGGAATTACTGTAGGTGGCAGATAGGCTAGAATTTTGTGTCAATAGCCAGGGTCAGCTTCACAGCAACCTTTAATTGGAAAGGCCTAGTCACAAAGAAACAGGTTGCAAATGTGAATACCTAAAACGCATAATTTCACCAACAGCAAGAAACTCATGATCTTTCTTCTGAACAATGAAACTTAATACATATGTAGGATGCTAATGAGGATAGGGAAAACCTAGGAGTCAGCAGATAAGCACATATCTTTATACAGGTTAGTAGACTTCCAATGATTATGTCTCAAAAGAAACAAACAAACAAAAAATGATATTTTTTCCTTAATGAAAAAGTGTTTACATGTAAGTACAGTTTAGCATTGGTTCAAGGACTCCTCCCCCAAGACCAAACCTGGATTATGTTTTGAAAGAGGAGAGGCTGCCAAATCCAGCATTCAGAAAAAATATTACAAACTCTAAATGATAAACTTTGTTGGAGTTAGGGGTTAATTGAAGTGACAAAATAAGAAGAAAGTATTTTGCTCCTTTTGACATTTTTAACTTGTTTGACATGGTGTCAGCATTTTTTATAACATACACGTGTGTTCCTTTTTTAGTGCAAGTTTAATTGCCCCAAGTTAAAAACATAGGAAAAAGTCTGCCTGAATATGGTTTTTTAGAAATAATAATGTTTGTTGTTAAGTATTTCAAGTAGAAGTAGAAGCTATATGTAACAGTCACTGGGTGTGTATACACAAGACGCTTAACTTTGCATAAGTGTAGTTTACTGCGAAGTAAGCATGTGTGTCTACATGTGCACATGCTTACTTCTTAGCAAACCTCCCTAATACTGAGTAAATTTGCTACCTGAAAATGCAAGTAGCAAATTAACTTGGCATTTGGTCAGCTCAGTAGCGCTTGTGTAGATGTTTGACTGGGAGCAAAATCTGCTACTGGTCAGTCATCCACCAGGGGGCAAGGGATTGCTTCCTGCCCCTGGGAGCTGCCTGCTGCCAGGGCAGGCTCTGTCACAGGAGCCTGGGTGTGTACTATGTCCCCCTGCCCCAGCAGCAGGGAGCTTCAAGCCTCTCACTCAGAAATTGCCATTGGGGAGTGGGGGCTGGGAGACCCTTATCGGCAATCACGGAGCAGGGACTTGGACTTGGAACAACTCAAGCCCCCACTGTGCAATCACAACTGTGATTGTAGAGCAGGGGTTGGGAGCTCCTTGCATGGGGACAGTTCCTACCCAGCCTGGAGCTGGCTGGGACACTCCCCAGTCAGCCCCAGGGTACACAGGGAAGCATATGCAGCCTTGAGTTGGCTGGGGACTGTCCTAGTTTGGGCAGTCCACAGCCAGCTCTGGGCTGCACATGAAGACTTTCCCACACAGCCCAGGGCTGGCCAGGAACTATTTCAGTCAGAGGCAGGTCCCAGCCCTGTACCACAATCAGGTGATGGAGGCATGAGCCTTGGAAAGAGCTTCAGGGATGAAAAGAGCTGTACAGGGCTTGGAAAGAGTTGCTAGCTGCCCCACTGGCAGATGGGGGAAGGGGGTGGGACCTGCATCTCTCCTGTAGCACTTTCCAAGCCCCAGGCCTCTGATTGAGGAGCCAGGGCCAGGAGCTCCCTGCTGCCTGGGCAGGGGGACAGCTGTCTCCTGGCCTGGTGCTCCCTGACAGCCCCTGGGATAGCCCATGGGCAGTAGTGGCCTATTGCAGGGCTGTAGGGAATTGGATGCAAATCTTCTCCCTCATCTCCGCATATGTAGATGCCTACTCAAAACCCTACTCTGAAGTAGTTTACTACCCAGTAAATCTAGGCTTGAGTAAATGCATGTGTAGATGTGTCTACTCTTTTGTTAAACTCACAACTCTGAACAGGAAATTTGAACACAAAATTTTGAATTTGTTAATGGTTTTATCTGATTAAGATTTAACTTTTTCATGAGGGGCTAAATGTACACCATTAAAAAAGTCTTCTTTTGCCATCAGTTATGACACTGATATCTGAAATACCATAAATGTTTGTTGTTTCCACTGTGTATAGAAAATTTAATAACCAGGTTATCTCAAATAACCAGGTAGTAATGGTTGCCTTATTCACAACGAGCACTTATAAGGCAACAGTTTGAAAAAAAAAAATGCCTGGAAGCCTTTGATAAGAAAAACTATGTACTGCAAACATGGCTACTTTTATGTAAGGAGAAATGAGATAGTGTTTTAAATTTTACTGTCATTAGTTGCATAGTTTGGATTATTCACACTACCTCAGGTAGTATATGATGAACCTGGCACATGCCCACTTAATGGCATGATGGGAGCTGTTCTCTGATCTTGACAATTGTGCCTCATGCCATGCCACATATGGATGGCAAGTTCCATAATTTTGAGAGGGAGGATCAGATCCCAGTCATATGTTTACAATTTTCTATATGATTACAAGTGCAGAAGGAGCCCAGGATCATAAAACCAGGCTCCTCCTATACCAGCAAGTTGAAAGCTGATTGCCCAGTGAACCTGTGCAGTCCCAGAGCTGGGACTAACCATCAGATGACTGTGGATCCCAACCCTAGGACTACAGTGAAGCCAGATGGAGACTCCAGTGTGGTCCACAGGCTGGAATTGACAATCAAATGACTGTCAGTGTCAGCCTAGGACCATACAGGATCCAGCTGGAGACTCCATGGTGGTACCAGTACTGGGGGAAGCTGCAAGTTAAGTCTTGCATGCAGCCAGCATCAGGCTTCATGACAGGGAACCCTGTCACACTTTCAACTTCAGGTGCAATAGAAACCAGCTATATAGTTATTACACATATTTTGGGGAATAATTTCATGGCTGGTTTCATGTTTTGTGGTACCATTAATCTCCTGAACATGTGGCTGGATTACTATGTAAGACATGATTGAGGTTAATTTCATTTTAAGTGTAATGTCTCCCTGGGGCCTTAGACTTGCATTATCTTTTTAGTCTCTGATAAACTTTGGTTTCGAGGAAGAACCCTTTTACAATTACTGCTAGACACAAGAAATAATAAAAGTAAGAGAAAATGGTAGGTAGAGGTACCTCATAGAGCAAGAAGATGACAAAAAAAAGTATGCATCGAGTACAATTGCCCTAACAGGAAAAGAAATGGTCAGAAAAAAGGTTTATGAAAAGACATGTCCTGGCAGGCTGCCACTGAATACCTTGATCATTTCTTGCATCATGTTCTTTCGCCTTTACACAGATTTTGCAAATTAAACAAGTCAGAGCTGATGAGTTATTTACTATGCTTAAACAGCTGCAAAGTTTCTAATGTAACCTAGGTCAGCTTCTGCTTTTGGCCAGCCTATGGCCTAATGCATGTTTAACAACTAGCTGGGACATTTCCACTATGAATGGACACGCAACACTATAAATAACATGGCCTTCACTCTTTGGCCTTGGAGAGATTCCCTATATTCAATTAGCCATATAGACCTTCAAGATTCTAGTGTAAAATAAAGCTGAAGAGACCAGAAAATTGGGTTTCCTTGACTAGTGATATTTTGTTAATTTTTTTTAGTGTACTAATTGGTCATTGTCATTATTTTAGATGATAGAGTGGTGCTGTATAATCAATCACTCCTTCAAGTTGAGTAATAAAGGCTGGTTGGCTTCCTTCTACTCAAGGGAATAAGAAGAAAAGAATAGCTGCTAACAGCTATATCCTGTGCCTTTCTGAAGGCACATTGAAGGTCTATCGTGGCTCAAAAAATAGAAGAAGAAAAAACTAATCTACCAGTCTTAAAGTACTAAAGTGGGCCAATTCTTTTCTTGTTTCACCACTTACATAAACATCCAGTCAATGGTGGCTAACTTTTAGAGGAATGACAAAGAGAGGGTTCTGTCATCAAAACAAGGAAACACATGGCAAAACTAGAAGTAAAGGATAACTAAGTGAATTTTACCTGGAGGGGTCCTTTCTATCATCTCAGGAAAACCTTTGTTGTCAAAAGAATGGCTTCACAAGAAAGGTCCTGACTATTTTATGAAGTAGGAAAACATCAACAATTTCTAATACAGTTGGATGGAGAGTTCTACTTTCTAAACAGTCCAGGATGACAAGGACTTTGTCTTTACTAGATTATTTGTTCATATATATATATATATATATATATACACATATATATATACACATACACATACACACATATATACACATATATACACACACACACACACCACCCTTCAAAAACAATTGCCTTTTTACATTAAATAGTTATGGCATCTAGTGAAATTTACTTACATCGTAAAATAGAAAACATTCAAGCAATTTATGCTTTGTTCTATATGAGTTTCTTTTACAGGCCGAAATGCAGAGTTTAACTGGTTTAACAAGTCATATCCAAATTAGGTCCTGCTAAAATTATAACTAAGTCCTGCTCTGTAATTGCTTTCATATAGATGGAAAAATTCCCCTGTGAGGAGGTTAGTATGCCTTCACATGGATTCAGGTTATTAAAAGATCAGTACCTTAGTAGTAACGTGGCAGTCTTTTATCAATTTATATTTAGCCTATTTTGAACATGTTCTTCTCACCACAAACTTTTTCAAACAAGGAAGATGAAGAAAGGAATCTTTATGAATTTCAAAAGAATTGATGGTGTATTATAAAGCCTAGAGTAAAAAGGAAAAGGAAAGAAATCTGCTACAGAGGGACCTTATCACTATATATATTTTCAGTATATTATTTCAGTATGTTACTTGAAAGTTTCTGGGTACAAGATTCTGTGGTATAATCGCTGTATTGTACTTTCAGGAAGCAAGTTGTACAGTTTACTCGGTTGATGACTGCGAACTGAAGAACCACATATCATTCTTTCCAAGGTGAATTAGATATATTCTGCACAGAATCACTGATCATTCACAATTTGGTTATTTATATACATACACCTATATGCTTAATGAAACACTTTGATCCTACGCACATTGGTTATACTTCTTAATAAATATTTTAGTGATAAACATTTTCTTTCGTTACAATAATCACATTATCATTTTAGGAAAAAAACATTGTTTTCAATTATACTTTTTGAGAGAATGATTTTGTTTAAACAAGCTACTTTCACCAAAATGAGTCAGATAATTATACAAGAACACAAAGTGAATATTGCAACCATTTAAAACCCACATCCTTAATGCATTGCGGAGTGGTGGCTTTTCATAGATACGTGTGCCTCTATCAACATCAAGAACTATATTTCTTTCCTGAATAGTCCACATCCTATTTATAAAGTAAAGGCATCACTAAATGACCTTGCTCTTTGTGGATACACACAGACAGAAGGAAAGAATTCAAGGACCTCCTCTCCATCATTCCTCTTTCCTGTAATTGCACAAAAAATAGTCATAATGTCATTCTTTTTGCACTATGGAGACACAAAAGTCCTCTGAGCAACAGCCGTGTTGGAAACTGCTTGAGGACAGGCAGTTGGGAAGGTCAGTACCTTTGCCTTCTCTGCTGCTTGTTGGATCAAGGTGGCAGGGGGAAAGAGATAAGATTACAACAGGCTTCAAGGAGGAAAAACTTCTCCCTCTCCTTAGTGGAGCCACTCAGTCAGCAACTTTCTTTAACCATGGTTGTTAGCACAACATGAAATACAGTGCCCAGTCCTTCAGATGCTTAGCATCTTCTACTTTGAACTCAGCATTCTTCTTCCAGAAACTTTATGATGGGAGGAGGGGAGAGTCCATCTCAGTTGATTGTTACCTGAAAATTATATGGTGCATACCCTATATTTTTACGCTAAATTTTTCCTGCTATGTTATAAGCACTGATCTTTGAATGACCACAGTGTAAGAAAATTGCTCATGGCTCAGTCTTCCAAATGCATATTCAGAGTGGATACCTCTTACACACATTTTTTTTCCTAGTGATTTCAATAGGACTATTTGCATATGAGTTACTTGGTCTGCTTAAGAATCATTGAAATGGGTCCGTATAATGTTACTTCAGGGAACACTTTGCTTTAGCAGAGATGAAGTTTCACAATAAACAAGTTAAGGATATCAATCAATATCTCTCAATAGGGTTATACTGTTCTAGTCTCTTTATTGGGGAAGTTCATTAACTGTAACTAGATGTGTTTGATAATTTTTCAGTGGAGCAGTTTCTCACTGGAGATTTTTTGTTGAAATACATGATGCCACTCTGTTGCTGGGTTATTAATGGGAAAATAAATTATTATTTAGACCTTCTCTTTTCATTTTGGTGTTAAAATATTTAATTCAAACACATTTCAGCATTTAAATTATATTAAAACATTATTGTATTTTATACAAATCTTATATATTCTATACATGCATATATATTATGCATGTAACGTACTACTGGAAAAGGACATAAGTATGTTACTGATATGTTACTTTTTCTCATGAAAACTCTACATCTGTGCTAGAGTAAAGCTAATATATATATATATATATATATATATATATAATGTGACTATATATAATATACATAATTAGCTTTAGTCTAGCACAAGAAGTAAAAGAACTGAAAATTGCACATTCTATTTTATATATATATATATATATAAAAATGTATGTGTGTGTGTATATATATGTTACTGAACTAAAAGGACATAATATTACCAGAATAATGTGTTCCACTGATTCCAAAATGTAACTTTTAAAAATTTACATTCTGGAGGGAATTTTATCTTTTTATTCTCATCTAGAACAAAATCAGTACTAGAACAATTTTCTCACGGATCCAGAATTCTAGTTATCTCTACCATCAACAGAAATTTTTCTGCTTCACATATTTATAGTAAGTCTGCTTCTGCACTGTCTTCAGTATAGGAAAACTGTCACTAGCTCAGATCAAAGGTACATTTATATCTCTGCAGTGGCAAGTGATGGATACTTTAGACGAAGTAGTCAAGTACAGATGTATAGATTTATCCATGTACAGAGTGACCAAGCAAGCTCCTGTCATATCCTCTCCATCATCATCAATGCATTACATCCCTAACTATTGTATTTAATAGTCCCAGATGGGCCTATATTCCATAAATTTGTCTAATTCAAATGCTTTGCATGTTTTATAGCCATTTACCCAGATATAAAATGCTACATCAAGTCAAAATTCTCCATTTACAACAATAGCAGCATTTTACATGTACTTTGTTCATATGTAAATGATTTTATAGGATTTACTGAAATATAGAAATACTCAGCTCTACTTTCTAAGAAAGGTTTACTTTAGCACAAATGTAGGGTCGTAATAAGAAAATAAAAATAAACATAGTAATTAAAAGAACCAAAAAATGTACATCCTATACTAGAGAAAAATTTGCAAATTAAAACCATTATGTGACAAAGAGCCTGGGATGGAGTATGGATAATTGATAAGACCATATGTCAGTCACACTCACAATGAAGCTGAAGGGACCACAGTCTCTAGAATGAGACAGCCTGTCCACACTCCTTTGATACCCTGATGGTGACAGATTAGGTTTGGGAAATGCGGCCTCTAAACCTCATACATCATATTTCACATAGTTTGAAAAAGTTTATTGTATTTTTGAGGCTCAGTCAAATAATCTAAGAGCACTTTGCCTTGCTGTATATCAAGATAAGCTCTGAATAGAAAAGCAAGCAAACAGAAACCAATCTCTTAGTTTGGTTGTTTTACTGTATCTCTTTGAATCAAATCCAAACAGATGTTGGAAATTCAAATAGGTTTTCCTTGAACCATGCTTGATTCCTGTCATATTTACTTATTTTTTTACATAACTACCTAATTGAGCATTAACAATCTAATAAAGTACACAACAGAACCTGAAGAGCAACTTTTTTTTTTTGGTTCTGCAGTATAAAGGTTGTGTATCACCTCCAGATTTTCAATTAGATCCTAATTATATCATGCCTCATTTAGAGCTTTAGGAATACTGACCCTGTCAACACTACCGGACCATAACATGTCTGTCTTAATTAGATCTGATTAGTTCTGGGCCCAGATCTCATTGTGAACCCTCACTCAGTTAAGAACCGCTCATCTGTTTGGCAGCTGCTGGTGTTACTGAACCTTATTCATCATACAACAAGGTTGTGTCTTGCCCCTTCTACCTCCCCAGGGACACTGGGACTTTTAATACAGTGTATCCCCACTTGGTTCTCAGAATAATGGGGGTTGCTAAAGTAATTACTGACAGTATGGGGAGAGATAAAGGGGGAACCTTTTATCTGTTTCAGGGACAATATGGCAGCATATCACATTGTATTAAACCAATTTCTTTAAGTTATACCCTTTCAAAAATACAAAGTGCTAATGGAACATGTATTGGAAGATAGGATAATACAACAATGGCAATACCAGGTCCCATATAATGTTATGATCATCCTTTCATTTATTGGAAACCATGCAAATACACTTTCAGTTTCAAGCCAACCTCAGTAGCATAAGGTACTACTAGTGTTGCAGTCCTGAATGTGTTTTATCTCAAACAACTTGCATACACTTTATTTTGTTAAATCTTCACTTAATTACAGTGTCAAATCTTCTTCTATTTAATACTATTTCTTGCTTTTCTGGGTTTGCAATACACCTTGTTGCTTACAAAAAATGTTTTTATTTAATGCCTCTGCCCTTTTCTATTTGAGGATTATTGATTTTTCTTTTGTCTCACTTTTATGGCCTAACAGGCAAGCACAGCTTTTCTTTATTTCCTTCCTTGCTCCTACAGCATCAGAATCATTGATTATATCAGCAAGACCCTGGGAACAGACTTCGATAGTTACATCCCTACCCTATACCCTTTGCTCATATGAGTAGCCCCTAAATTATTAATTGTCTCACTCAGAATGCTTATCTGACTGAAAATAACCTACTAGTATTATAATCTGTACCACAAGAAATTCTTCTTTAACTAGATTAACAGATCATCATAGTCTGGATATGAATTTTCCTAGTTTAAGTTCCACCAAAGATGATACCTCATCAACAACTCTTCATATGCTTACTATAAACATAGCAGAAATAGAAAAAAAAACAACCCCTCACCATTTTCATCCTAATCAGCATATTTGTGATAGAGTTATGAATGGCCATTATATACTGTGGTAGTATTGAAGTGATATTGTCACAATGGTCCAGGAAATGTGAGAGGCAACAATTCTCATAGGTGATATCTTTTATTGCACTAACTTCATGGTTGGGATAGACATTGACAAGTTTTTGGGTATCAGAGTATCCTTGTTCAGGTATCCTCAGGAACTAAACATAACTTGAGACTGACAACAGTTTCTAAAAAGTCTTACATTGTATTAAAAAGGGGATGACTAATATAGGTTGGTTGAGAGAAACCAGAAAACATTTTTCCTCTGTTAGTCTGATCTTTCCCCTTTGTATAAAAATTACTTTATACAGAAGCCAAATATCTATACTTGGCTTAATACTACTTTCAAAAGAACTGGCATACTATAAATGTTACATTTTACCCAGAATTAGAGCTGCAGCCAGGCATTTTGGTGCCCAGTGCAGATCATATGCTGAGTGACACTATGTGGTACTATATAGCATTACTTCCACTTGATTTGGTGCCCCCTGTGCAAGGGAGCCCAGTGCTAGTGCATCACTAGCACTGGCCTTGGTACAGTACTGTGCAGCACAAAAGTCAAAACCAGAGTAGTCTGCTGAAAGGGAGATTTTCTAGTCATAGATTCATAGATTTAGATGCTAGGGTCAGAAGGGACCTCAACAGATCACTGAGTCCAACTCCCTGCCTAGGGGGTCAGATGACCCCAGCCAGATGCCTATCCACCCTTCTCTTAAAGACCCCCAAGGTAGGGAAGAGCACCACCTCCCTTGGAAGCCCATTCTAAACTTTGGCCACCCTTACCATGAAGAAGTTTTTCCTGATATCTAGCCTAAATCTGCTGTCTGTCAGTTTGTGACCACTGTTCCTTGTTACCCCAAGAGACACCCTGGTAAACAGAGCATCTCCGATCCCTTGCTGTATCCCCCTAGTGAATTTGCAGGCAGCCACAAGATCACCTCTCAGCCTTCTCTTGCGGAGGCTGAAGAGGTCCAGGTCCTTCAGTCTCTCCTCATAGGGCTTGTCCTGTAAGTCCCTAATCACATGGTGGTCCTCCTCTGGAGCCTCTCAAGTCTATCAACATCCTTCTTGAAGTGTGGTGCCCAAAACTGGGCACAGTACTCCAACTGTGATCTGACCAATGTTGCAAAGAGGGAAAGTATCACTTCCTTGGATCTATTCGTCATGCATCTGCTGATGCATGATAAAGTGCGGTTAGCTTTGCTGATGACTTTGTCACACTGACAACTCATGTTTATCTTGGAGTCCACTAGGACTCTGAGATCCCTTTCCGCTTCTGTGCTGCTGAGAGGGCCATTCCCAGTCAGGAGGTGTGCTGGATATTTTTGTGCCCTAAGTGCAGCACTCTGCATTTGTCATTCTTGTACTGCACCCTATTGTGTGCTGCCCACTTTTCTAACCTGTCCAGGTCTACCTGCAATCATTCCCTGCCCTCTGGAGTGTGCACTTCACCCCATAATTTAGTATCAGCCACTTCACACCCACATCCAAGTCACTGATGAAGATATTGAAGAGTACAGGTCCAAGAACCGAACCTGCGGGACCCCACTGCCCACATCCTTCCAGATCGATACTGACCCATCTACTACCACTCTCTGGGTATGACTGCTAAGCCAATTTGCTACCCACCGGACTATGTAATCATCTAAGCCACAGCCTCTTAATTTATTTATGAGAATAGGATGAGATATCATATCGAAGGCCTTGCTAAAGTCCAAGAAAATGACATCCACCTCTACTCCTGTGTGACCCTGTCATAAAGCCATTTTGTGACTCTGTCATAAAATGAAACCAGATTGGTCAGTCATGATCTACCTGCTATGAATCCATGCTGATTTCCCTGATGCATTATTTTTCCTTCTAGACTCCCACAAATATGATCATTCACAATCTTTTCAAGATTCATAATCTTTTCAAGATAGTCCTAGAAGTCTAATTTAGCTTTAAAGTTTTTTCTTCCAGAGTTCTTAATAGTTGTCTTCCAAGCTATTTTAATGATTCTCATGTTCCTTAGAACAACTGATCCTGGAGCCCACATGAGGAGGAGCTAATTTAGATTTAGTCCTAAGCAGTGTACCATATTCAGTCCAAGAAGTAATTGTTGCAGAGTCTCTCTGTAATAGTGAACACAAGGTAATCAGATCCAATATCCTTGAAACAGAAGAAACACCCCCCAAAGAAACCTGCCACTGTAGCATTTAACTTTAAAAGGGGAGCCACAAAAATAAGGCTGTTAGTTAGGGAGAAATTAAAGCGGGGCAGCAGAGAGGGTTAAAAGCTTGCAGCATCTTAAATGTGCATGAAGTAAATACATACTACAAATAAAAGCCAGCACAGACAAATGGTGGAATAAAGCAGGCTACAAGCAGGCAAAAACAAAATAAAATAAAACATAAGTCATTCGAGACATGGAAGTAATATCCAAATGAGGAATATAGAAAAAATGATAAACTCTGGCAAGTTGAATGAAAAATAATAAGTAAAGCCAAAAAAGAATTGAGTAACAACTTGCTAGAGAAATAAAACATAGCAACAACATTTCTTTTTAAGAGTCAGGGAGCCAGCCTGAGATTCAGTGGGACCATCAGACAGTCAGGTTAAGGGAACTGTCAAACTGGATAAGGCCACTGCAGAGAAACTGGATAAGTTCTTTGCATCAGTCTTCATTTGTTAGGGAGTTTCCCATAGTGGATCCACTCATTATAGGAAACAAATTGGTACAATTGACTAAATCTCAAGTGTCAGTAGAGGAGGTTATAAAGGAAATTGATAAACTAAAGTGTGGCAAATCTTTAGGACCAGATGGTATATACCCAAAGAAGCACAAACTCAAAATTGTAGATCTGCTGTCTTTATTATACAATATATTACTAAAAACAGCCTCTGCACCAAAGGAAGGAGGGAAGACAATGTAGTTGAAACAATATAGTTGAAACTATAATAAAAAAATAGGATTGTCCACCACGTGGATGAACAGGACTTGCTGAAGAAGATTGTTTTTATAAAGAAAAGTTGTGCCTACTGCCTACTAGAGTTTTGATGGTATGAAGATGAAAATGGATCATAGTTAGTTAGTGAAGTCTGCAGATAACATGAAATTATTCAAGATGGTAAAAATGAAAGTTTACCAAGAGCAGCAAAAGGACTTCACAAAATTGAGTGAAGGGGCAACAAAATAGCAGATGATGTTCCATGTTTCTAAGTGCAAAATGATACACACAGGAAAAACTAACCCAGGATTCACATAGATAAAGATGGGCTGTGAATTTCCTGTTACTAATCAGGAAGGAGATTTTGGAATTATGACACTGAAAACATGAGCCCTGTGTTCAGCA